>NC_083460.1:26891310-27038810 GCF_030014155.1 Tachysurus vachellii
CCCCCGACTGTATAACTAGTACACCGAATATTTATAACAGGTGTTTCTTTGTGGCTGGTCAGTAATGATGTGGATCCCACGGAACAGGAAGTTCACTATACATACACTCTAATAGAATGTCGTCTACACCGGAAATCAGAAAATGAATAGTTGTCAGGAGCATAGACAGTTCCTTGCCAGACCACCATGGTGGGGCTGTGTAGTTTTCTCATCACCCGGTGATACGTCCTTACCTGTTCTATGTTCTCACCATCTCATGTGTTCCATGTTTATCTTAATTGGTTGCCTTATATATGCTTGTCTTGTTCTCTTTGTTTTTGTGTTTGTTCGAATCTGTTAACGTTGTTGTCATGTTTCGTTAATAAAACAGTGTACGCACTGGAATCCTGAATTTGGGTGTGGCTCCCTATTACGGGTGGTCGAGCTTACGGCGGAGGGAAACGTCACCTGGACATCTTTAACTGAACAGTTCGGGTGAGTCGGTACCCACTATAGCCTCGGATTCCTCTACGTGGCTGACAGCAGTGGAGACAGATCTAGCAGTAAGCTTCTGCTTCTGTAGCCCCACAGCAAGCTGTTTTTATGACACTTGACGATGTTATTTCCAATATAGGGCTTATGTAGACTTTATGTTGCTTAATAAACATCATCCTTAGGTATTAATACTAGTTTACCACATAAACTGGCATTCCAACATATTAAACTGTAGTTAGGTGAGTTATTCTAGTTTGATACATAAAGTGTTACTCTTATTAACTTATTCAGTGCGTTCTGAATATACCTTAAATAAAAAAGGACGACATTACAAAATGATGTGATTCCTGCTGATTTGAGACACCATAATTATGATATCGTCTGTTCAGGTGTCATGTCCTTTAAAAAGTGCTAAAATGAACCCACAAGTACAGAAGCACGCACACACACACATACACACACACACACACACACACACACACACACACACACACACACACACACACACACACACACACACCAAATGCCACACATAGGACACAGGAAATAAAATAATGAAATAAATGTATTTATTTTAAATTCCCCTGCATCACAGAACATTATTGCTGAACAAATTTCAGCTAATTACAAAGCAAAGTGACTCTGAACGCTCCCAAGACCTTTACACTCGGCTCCACTGAGCTCAGCACGGACCAGCCCAAGTGATACAGCTTCATCACCTAGTGTTTCTCTCACTGTGTTATTAAAATAAAAAAGCAACATTTGTTTCTCCTCTCTTGACTTTGACCAATATCAGGGCAGCACGCACACTATTCTAGCTGCAGAACTTTAATGAACGCTTTTGCTGCGACGCGCTGCCTGCTCGCTTGGTCTAATGAGATCCCTAACTGTTCCTGCCATCTGCCAACCTGGAGACATGACATTAGACATTCGGCCTGCCTGCATTCATCCATTTTTGCACAATCTATTCACTTAAGACAACAAGAGCGTGAGTGCGGACTTTGCGCATTGCTCCACACAAAAAAACAGTGCTTTATATCTCACATGAGTTCACACAAGCTGCACCAGACAGGACAGCCGTTATCCATTTATTTACTTTATTACTTTTTACAGCACAGATTTTTCGACATTTAAAAAAAGGTTACTTTGTCAAGGGAGAGCTACGGATTGAGAGGAAGGATTATCCTTTAGGCTGTGTTTTCAGCGCCTAACACTATAGCCGAGCTGTAATGAGAACAAATCTGTACCTGTACTCTGTCAGGAGTTTAAAATTCAGGACACGGTCCCAGCAGTGCACTTTCTTTCTATCCACAAAGTGTCACGAAGATAAGAAAACATTTGTGAGATTCTGAAATATCGGCGTGCTGGTCTTTTTAATTTGTCTTACTTTGCCCTAGTTGTGACAGTGTGAAACGTCCAGCAAGGCTGAGCTTCAGATAAAAGCCGTCTGTAGCTTTTCAGGGGCACGCGGCTGTCAGCTTGGCGCTCAGGTCACCGTGTGATTGAGAGGAGAAAAAGACAGTGTGATTGACTTGCTACTTTAAGGAGGAGGTGAGCCGGCCGGTCGGCTCGGCTCTCTGCAAAATACTCTGTCCTTCAGGAAAGTAGAACTCAGAGCTGCGCTGTGGGCTGACGGAGAAAACAGATGTGTGTGAACACCTTACAATACACACTGCTTACTCCACATGTTTTCTAGTGTTAAACCCTAAAACATGGGGCTTTTCTTGTCTTTGTTCAATCTGCAGTCAGCTATTTCTCATTTTTCTCTGTTAGAACGATTATGTATAAGTCAGGCTAGTTTGTATGTATGCGAAAGAGGGTAGATAGGGCTTTCTTCCGATTGGGTTACGCTGCCCGGTGAGGCTTCTTGGGTTGAGTTAGCCTGCCTCACACATTTCAGAGGTAGCTGTCATAAGATTGGGAATCTTGGGAGTCAGATTATGGGTGGGAAAAGCAGGTGGCCGAATTAGGAAGAAAATAGGTTTTTATAATGTAAGTAGACTAAAATCCAATGAGATTTAAAAAATATATATATATATATATATATATATATATATATATATATTTATATAAATATATATATATATATATATATATATATATATATATATATATATATATATATATATATATATATATATATATATCCCCCAGTCCAAAGACATGCATGGTAGGTTGATTGCCATCTCTGGAAAATTGTCCGTAGTGTGTGATTGCGTGAGTGAATGAGAGTGTGTGTGTGCCCTGTGATGGGTTGGCACTCCGTCCAGGGTGTATCCTGCCTTGATGCCCGATGACGCCTGAGATAGGCACAGGCTCCCTGTGACCCGGGGTAGTTCGGATAAGCGGTAGAAAATGAAAAAAAATATATAAATATATGTATATATATATTTTTTTTTTCACATTTTAGTTAGGGTCAAAATGCTGGGGCAGCTATGATACAGCAGAGAGGGTTAAGGGTCTTGCTCATGGGCCCAACAGTGGCAGCTTGGCAGGGTGCTGGGGCTTGGACCCTGACCTTCCAGTCAACAACCCAGAGCCATAAACCCCTGAGCCATCACAGCCTGTGAGGATTTTGGTAGTCTTTTTTTTTTTTTTTTTACATTTTCTACAAATATTATCTGCAGGTGTGAATAAAAAATAATAATCACAAGCAATAAAAAAAAAAAAAAAAAACGCTTTGGGATTAAATCCATAAAGAGATACAGAAACATGATGTGAAACATGTACAGTATAGAGCTCTTTTAGTCCCAACTGTAAACTATACTCTAAAATATATTTACACACAAAGGAAATACATGTGTGTGAATTAATCAGCTCTAGAAAAGAATGCATTTGTTATGCAGGTGAAGTTTAAATATTTAATATTAATTCTTAGTCCCTTTTGTATTTTTGCAAATCTGTAAACCTGGTTAGTGTCTACCACGAGTGTATTTCAGGTTACTAGAGCAGAATAAAATGAATATTGAAAATGAAAGTGAGTGTGATGATACAAGCAGCCGGTCACGTTCACATCCTTTTGGTGCAGATCGGCATAACAGCAGGCTCATGGTTCATCACTTGAATGATTCTGCTGCACACTTCAGTAAGGGTGGAGTGATCACGAATGCCAAAACAAAACGTGCACAAGTATATCCTCTTTCTGTCTTGGATCCTTCCCAGCCATAAGAGAGAGCACTAGAGATAAAGCTTCCAGACTGGGACGTGATTAGACCCTTTCCCCTTTCGACAAGCTTAAATTTCCATAATCTCCTGTGCACATCACATCTGTAGTTAATTGATGGATTTGTTGAAGGATCTTTGAGAGCCTCGGTCCAGTATGCACTCATGTTTATTTAGTTGAGCTAGAGAGAGAGAGAGAGAGAGAGAGAGGGTGGGGGTGAGGGCACATGAAGGAGGGAAGAAGGAAGAGCGAGAGATTTATTTCCTTCTTTAAGCATTTATACGCTCCAGATTGGCCCTGGTGAAGAGAGCTGGCTGATCAGCAGTGACCTGTTTGTCAAGAGGAATCTTCCAATCAGCCGGGTCATACATAATTACAATGTTTGTGCGTGTTCTTGAGTTCATTTTGGCTTTCTATCAATAATGCAAAGCACAGAAGGCACACAGTTGAGTCCTCCATCCAGACTGGTTAGTCGGATAGTCGAGAGTGGAGCGTTTATGGAAACCCAAGAGCCACGGCTAGTAGAAGTCGATATATCTGGTTTGTCTGAATATACTAATATATTTATATACGTGTGTGTATGTGTAAGATATAGGACTCGGTTAGAGTTGAATTTCTACCCAGTGTTATAGGCAGACTATTTTAGTACCCAATAAATATGCAATTCAATGCATTTCTTTTCAGTATGCTCAAGTTGCTAGTTTATTAGGTACTACTACATGGGCGTCTCATAAAACGGCAACTCAACCTAATATAGGACGTAAATATCTGGAGATACGTTTATTAAGGAGATAATGAAATTTTTACAGTTTTTTTTTTTTTTTTAAAGTGAACTGAACTTCACTTTACACTTTGAACTCCGGTGAAACCTGATTGGAAACAAATACAAGGAAAAAATAAGTTGAGAACAATTAGTGCTAGATTAAATCGATTAAATACAATAGACCCAGTGATGAATGAGTTTTCTTTTTCTTTTTAAAAGTAGCAGAGTAGGAGACAACAGAGGTAATAAAGTTAAAGCAGAACTAGAGCTGTGTCGTTACATTTCTGCATGTCAGACATTTACATGCTGGATGTACGTACATGGATATGATGCTGCTCTGTGATTTTCTGCTCTGTGCAGAAAATGACTTTACATGCATAAACTAGCTCAGGATGAAAGGAATTTCCTGAATATTAGCACAATAAAGAAAGGCTTTATCATTTATGGGATTCGTATATAGCATCTCTACGTATGAAAATGACCGTGAACAAAGAATCGAATTTCGCACACACTCTTAGCAAAGTACAGCAGCACTCGAAAATGTTAGCAAGGTTTCAGATGTGTGGACTAGACTCTCTCTCTCTCTTTCTCTCTCTCTCTCTCTCTCTCTCTCTCTCTCTCTCTCTCTGTGTGTGTGTGTGTTGAGGAGGGTTGAGTGTGTGTGGGAGATCAGGTTGCATTTGTGGCAATGATCTATTTTTTCCCCATTATCCAGGCTGCATACATGGGGCTCATTTACATTCATGGTTATCCAGATAATGAAGCTTTCAATCCAGGAGATCCTGCGGTGACAACAATGAACCCAATTACCTCCCGCCGCCTGCGTGATGGGATGGCACACTCCGAGACAGATGGGAGAGCCGGAGCTCGGCCGGCAAACCAATCACGTTCATCTCGCGCTTGCCCCAGCTCCTGATCAAATCGCAACTTATCAACGGGCTGAGGCCAAACCCTCGGCAGCGGCACATCACACATCCCGCAGCCACCGCATTCACACACGCACAATCCAGGGGAATGTGTTGTCATATAACAATGAGTTTCAACACAGAACTGGAAAAAATATGTCAGTTTCTTTTGCTTTCATTTATTGAAACATTATGCAGACTTTAGCATGATTTTGGAGGTCTATTAAATGCAGTCAAAGAAGAGAATTTCAGAGACATTCAGAGAATTTCAAAGATCAGCTAAAACTAACTACCTACATGATGAATCATGACCTTAATATAAAATGAAATGATTCCAATCCTTATGATTTTTGTATCTTTTCTAGCCGTCTCTACCCCTGGCTGGTTACTGGTTTGTTACCTGATTGTGCTTACTGTACCTGTTTCGTCCTAATGCTTGTTTGTACATATTTATACCCTGCTGTGTTAATATTATGCATTTTTTAGAGTTCTGTGTCTTATTCTAATTCATAATTTTGACCCTTCCATAATAATTGAATCTGGATTAATTTTACCTGCATGTGCAACCGCCTAAAACCTCTGTGGACTGTAATTAGTACTGTTGGACAGGTTGGGGGTTCGATCTTGAGTTTGCATGCTCTCCTTGTGCTCTAGGGGTTTCTGGGTTCTCCAGTTCCTCCCCAGTCCAAACACATGTTGTAGGCTCTCTAAATTGTCCATAGTGTGTGCATGGGGTGTGGGTGTGAGTGTGTGTGTGTTTGTGTGTGTGTGTGTGTGTGTGGTTGTGCCCTGTATTGCGTTGGACCCCATTGAGAATGTTTATGTAGAAACAGTACAGGAAAAAGTATGAATGGATATTAAACCATGCACCTGCGCTTGCACCTTCTTCATATATGTCATCAAATCAGTTTTCCCTCACTCCTAAATTTGCAGCTGTGTAGGATTTTTGCTATATATACTCTCTATTCCCTCCTACCTCCGAAGAACATGCTCAATAATTGGATTTTAGAATGGTGTGTGTGTGTGTGTGTGTGTGTTTGGGTGTGTGTGTGTGTGTGTGTTTGTGTGTGTGTGTGTGTTGCCCTACTATATCCTATCATCACACTCAGGGTGTGTCCCTGCCTTGCACCCAGGCTTCCTCCCATACGTTTTGGACAGATATCCATATGATCGTATATAAAAATGTACTCAGTTTCTAATCCTGACTGATAATGAGCACTCTCACTCAAAACTAGCTGCATTCATCCTGACTGGTACCTCACCACTTTATTCCTCCGCTGATGAATGCTGACTGGAACAAGGAACAAATATAGAGGAGAGAAGCAAGGTAAAAAAAAAAAAAAAAGGAGAATGGGGTGGGGGTGGGGGTGGGGTCTCGAACAGCAGTTTACTGGCAGCGCTGCGAGGCAGGTGAGGCGAGGCAGAGATGTGACCAGCCAGAGGATTAATGGTCCCAGGGGAAGCCGAGGTAAGTGCACGCTGCCTCGGCCTGACATCTTTGTACTTGTAAGAGCACACAAATTAACCAGGCGACACGGTGAATAATGACCAGGGTACTTCCATCAGTCCCATTTAACAATGCATACAAAAGTGCTAGCTGTACAGAGAAAAGAAAAAGGAAAATATAGAAACCTAGAAAGAATGTGTGCTCGTTTAAGTTATAAATGAGAGGCTTCAGTAGAGACTAAATCTCCCTTAATCTCTCATTATGCTTTGTGTAAGATTGTACAGCTAAAGGCTTCTAAAGGAAATACTGTATATCAGCGTGAATTTCCTTATGAGTGACAATTCTGATAATTCAGCACAAAAAACACACGTGTGTCAGATGTGTGATAAATTCTGTGTGTAAAGAATGTGATTCATACATGGGTGAGGAGACGCACAGCAGGCAGGCAGGCAGGCAGGCAGTGCACTGTAGTGTAGCTGCTCTTCTCTGTAATAACTCCATCTCATCTGTACTTGTTGTTTTAAATACCTCTCGTTTTATACCTTTTTTTATTTCCGTTAATTCACTTGCTCGGAGATAAATTGCCACTAATTCTTTAAGAAACGGGACAAGGCATAAATTAAGAAGTGGGATAATCATGTTTTTTTTTTTCTTCCTAGCAAACAATTTATATAAAGTGTCTTTTCTGTAGTTTTGTAACTCCACAATACCAACTTTCAGCTGACAAAAGGAAGGCTAGCAATGAGACACACCACTGCTAGAGGAGGTGCTGCATGAACTCAACCAGATTTGATGGATGGCCCACAGCTGTTTGTAGTTGTGTCACTCTGCAGAACATTACGCCTCTCTCCTTCTCTTCTCTCTAATGACATGGGGGCCAGAATCTCTGAGCCCCCTGCGGCCGCACAGCTGCACATCACTTCTTGTGGGCTTCCGTGGATCTACCGAGCTCAACCTATTCCAGCCCAAATAAACCTCCGAATCCGGCACGCGCGTGCCAGCATGTTGGCTAAACCCAATGAAAGCACATGCCGCCAATTTAATCCCCCACAACGCCTGGCACCCTATAATAGGGCCACCAGGGACCAGGAGCAGTGAAGTCCTTCAGCTAACAGGGGTGATGCATAGCAGGAAAAAAAACCTGACCCGGAAGCTGCCCTTCTATCCACCAGCTTTCATTTTAACTTTGCTCAAATGCTTGTGTATCCTGGTTTCATACTTTCCAAACCAATTTGTTTTAACTGAATAAATCCTTCTCTAGAGCTGTTGCTTTTTTCTTTCTCCCATGATTCTCCTGCATAGCCCCTGCTTAAGCTTGGCCTTTTTCTTCATGAAGTAACAGTCAGATTGCAGAAACAGCCGGGCAGACTTAGACAATTGCCTTTGTTAGTCTAACTAATCATGCAAGCCATGTTTCACAGCTCTGATAAGCAAAGTGCCTCCAGAAAGGTTTGGACCAATGGCATTCAATAAGCTAATTTGCAGTGGACTGGCAAGGCTTTCACACCATTTGGAGATTTCACCAGGGAGGTGAGATTCTGGTTTATGGACAGCCATAGCACAGTGTTTTTCACACAACATTTGTGATTGGATCCGTGTACACTGTAAGATATCTACACACAACTGTACATGCTCTTAATGCACAGTACAAATCGGACTTCTTTTATATTTTTATTTATATCCACAAACAAGCTAGCAAAAATGATTACTGCACCTGTCCTAAAAGCTGCAGCTGAGCCCAAGCTCCTCCAGATGCTCCTAAATGCTCTCCCTCAGTACAGTGCGCTCTCCATGTTAACACAAGACCTATAAGTGGCTCTGCGCCGGTGCCAACGTAAGGCTGGCGTGCACTCGCGCCAAAACGCTGGGTTGTCACAATCCTGGCAAGCCTAATCCAGCTGGTTCTCTCTGGAGCATGCCAGTGCCTCCTGTTTCCAAACACGTCAGTGCTCAGTTTGAGGTGCTCGAGAACACATGGCACTGCTACTGCCAGCCGTCAAACTGCACCTGCTGATCCTTAGCCAAATGTGCTGCTTCAGAAGAGCTTACATTCAAGAGGAACACCAGTGTGTGGTTTTCACTCATGGGTGATCACTGGTTTCATAGCTTTCAGGCATCACAGTCATGTTGTCAACAGTTTGCATAAATATTCTGGTCTAGCATTTAAGATCACAAAGAAATCTTGACTTTATTATTATTATTATTATTATTATTATTATTATTATTATTATTATTATTATTATTATCATCCAGCTTCAAATTGGACTATACATCTTAGAAGTTATAAATACAAGAGCTTAGGTGATTATTTCAATGTGAGACATTTCACTGCCATTTATCTTTTAAATTTGGATAGTTTCAACAATCCCCTTATCCAGATTGATCATTTATACAACTGAGCAGATGAGGGTAAAGGGCCTGGGATTTGAACTCACAAGCTTCTGAGCAGAAGTCCAAAATGCGTAACATAACCAATGAGCTAGCACTTTTACTGGGATGTTTTAGGGAGGGTGAAGGAAACCAGAGAACCTGAATGAAACCCACATAAAAAGAACATGCACAACTCCATGCAGACTTTATTCCGAGCTCAGGACCAAACAAGAACCTTCAGAGCTACGAAGAGACAGTACTTCTTGCTGCACCACCAGAGGACAGGATAGTAAACAAATCAGGCTGCATAAATTATATTTACATTTATGACAATTGGCTGCCACCATCAGACATAGTTTTTTAAACAATCAAGCATTAAAGGTCCTGCGATTTGAAGAGGGTAGATTTCCTCTTTCCTCTGAATGTGATCAGCTGCTCTGTGAGACAGTAGTATGAGCAGTCATTTAAAAATATGGAGCCCTAGAGGAAGCACATGCATTTGAGCTACATGTAGCCAGTAGGTGAGAATTAGCAAATGGGAGAAAATAGATTTTTAAAAAATCTTTTTGCCCAGGCATCAAGTGGGAGACTTGAGAAAGATGGTCAGGCAGAGTGAAGATGGGGAAGTGTGTAGGATCTTATAGTGTGAGGCTGATTTTTCCTCGCAGCTACAGTCGCCCTTTCACCACGGCTGGTTGTGCACAGCAGTGCGGCAGGGAGATAAATGCAGGAGCGAGCGATGATGGCAGATTCCACAAGGCTGAAGGATGTTCCGCTGACTCGCAACCTCAGATGCATCTGCAGCCGGGCTAAAATATTGTGATATGTGATTATTTCCTTTACACGTCTCATTCGTGTCCCCTGCATGAGGCTGAGTGAGGTGGAACCTCGAGACGTCTTCGTTTCTAAAAGCAAAAGGGAAACAAACAGGATTTCTGAATCCCGAGGGCCCGTCGAGGGGCGAGTGTTTAAAGACGTTCATTATTCAACAAGTAAACGGGGCTTCATGCACAAGAGCAGCCTGTTTGTCAGTGTATTTAGAGTAAAGATGTGCTTGTAATTCCATGGCCACCAAACATGCCTCGAAGAAGTCGTGCACCTGCCTGGTGTGTCAAGCAGCAAACAGCAGGGAGGAAAGGGATAATGATCATCAGCAAGCGCCTTGTTTACTCTTCTTTAAATGAATTTGAGGATCTTGTTTTGCCAGATTAATAATGCAGATTGTACATGATGGAGACTAAGAATAGCCGTGGAAAAGACAGCAGGGGAGGATACAGCAGCAGCAGGGACTGACGTGACATTTACCGGCATACTGGGCCATTATGTCTATGCTGGAAGTACAGGCCCATCAACAATGCCTTCCCAAACATGACATTACAATTCTTGCTAAAGAAACAAGTAGAACTGTTTTTTTTTAGATATCTTCCACTCTGTTGAAAGCTCTTTAATGTAGCTGAAATGAAATTAACCTCAGTCCTGTTCATTTCCACCTTCACTGTAGCTTCAAGGTCCTGCACATTCGAAGCAAATCCCAGTTACCACGATATTAGCAGTAGCAGTCATGTCGCTCTCCCTCGAGCACATTTCACTGCTCCCTTATTCCCTCACAATATTATTGGAAGGCAGATGTCCATAGCCAGGTCCAAGTTTTTTTGTCCATAAAACAGCTTTAAAGAGATTCTAGCCATTTTTTCTAAATCTCAGGTGACATAAATAGAACATGGAACTATTGAACACTGTGTGTGTGTGTATGTGTGTGTGTGTGTGTGTGTGTGTGTGTGTGTGTGTGTGTGTGTGTGTGTGTGTGTGTGTGTGTGTGTGTGTGTGTCTCATAAACTAACACCGCCTCTGAAAACCTCACGCAAAGAAGGGGAAAAATCAATACTTTTCAAATCTTTATGATTCATTATATGATGTTGTCATGTCATCTATCTGGACACTCCGAGACCCACAAATGTACTCAACCTGGAAGCCCTGAAGAAATGGACTAGATATAAAGAGTTAACACAGACAGCTGAAACATCTAGTGAACAGAAACGGATTAGAAGGAAACTTAACACTTAAAATGTCTACTTTCACTCTGGCATTTACTCTGGCACTGAATACTGTCACAGAAAATATGGAGCTAGTTAAAGAATATCTGTTAAACCATCATATGGAATCTGGCAAAAATATAATACTGCTACTAATAATAATAATAATCTAGCGCCTTTCTATAAACCTAGGTCACCTTATGCATCATGTCTGGGGACTTCAACTTACACACACACACACACACACACACACACACACACACACACACACACACACAAACACACACACAAACACACACCTAAAAACCTTCACCATGGCCCTGGAATAGAGTCTGAAGCTTTAGTACAACCGGTAACCAGTGGACAACTCAGAGACAACCCAAGACATCAAAACAATATGATGGAATACAGCAAATAAGTGTGTACAGTGTACTCTCAACCAGAATCAGAACGGAAAAATGAATAAGGGAAATCTTCCAGATCTATTAGCATCCTTATGAGCATCCCCATACTGCTCTTTGTGATCTCTGCCATTTATTTCACTTATATCAAGTGATGTACCAAATACGCAGAGGATCACTAGCTGGTTCAGGAACTGGTACCAAAAACGTGGAGAACGTTTCACCAAGGTTTCGGCTAGAGTTGAATAAGAGAGCTGTGACCTTCCTTACATCGTCGTTCATGACATAATCGAGGCTCGAGATTCTGAGTGACCATCGCAGGATCTTCATTTCCGTGAGTCAGAGTGCATGCTCGTCTTTCTCCGTACATTCGAGACGTCTTCTTGATGTTGAGTCTGTTGAGCCATTGCTGTTGAAGGGCTGTGTGACCCGCATAAAGAAGCATACAGAGGTGAGTCCAAGCATAGGGGGATAAGGCCAGAGCCTTGGTGAATGCCAATGGTGATTTTGAAGGGATTGTCCAAAAAAAACAACACAATAATCGTTGATTTAATGCAATAGATATGAACACATCATAAAGTACTGACCATATATGAATTAGGACTAAATGTTGTCTGTTACTTACTATGTATTACATACAAGCCAGCATGTATGTAACACCCCTAGCGATTCCACTGTGGTTATCTGCTGTGTTAAGGTTTTTATCCATGCAGAACACTGTTCCAACATCAACCTAGTTACTACTGAGAGGCAGTGGGAACAAGCACAGCTCTGTGTATTTGCATCAATCTGCATCAGCGCAGAGCTTTTTGAGAAAAGATGCTTAAAAACACTCACTCAGTGCTTGATTAGATTGTGTTTTAGGCATACATTTATGAAAGGGAGGATTTGTGTAATTGCATGCCTCAAAAATATCCTTGAGAAAATTGCTATCTGAGGAGTTCTGTCTCTTTGAGCGAGAAGTCGCTCACTTAATGAGCTGCTTGTGCTCTCGATATACGGTACATATAATAAGAATACATATATATGTACTAAAGTGCATCTTTCCATTAGTTCCTTCTCAATTTCCCTCTTTTTATATAATAGTAAAAAAAAACACTCTAATGAACATTTTATTGTCTGTGACTGAATGTTCTTTGTTGTTTTTACCGTCAGTACGTAGTGAAAAGAAACTGCTACTGGAATGTGTTTCATTTGCAATTTGCAGTTCTTGCACTAATGTTAGCAACGTACTAGTACATACAACACAAGTACACAGCAACACCGCTCACTACGCACTGCATGTGGAACACAAGCACACCTAAGGCGCCTTTTTTTTCTTTTTTTTTTTCTTTCTTTCTTATCACGACCTTGCATCGTAATTGTGTGTGTGTAATAATTCCTCTTGCTCATCACGTCTGTCCTCCCTCACACTCAGATTTCTGCTGGCTTTTCATGATAGTGCATCTCTGTCATTAGTCGGGAGTACACTTGGAAGAAGCTAACCTGGAGAGAAAAGCCACTCAGCTCTGATCTCACCAATGAGCCTGTCCCGCATCAAAGTGTGCTTTGAAGTCCAGGTACTTGTAAAAGATTGGTTCAGGTTTCAGGTCAGGGTTCCAATAGCCGAAGGTGGGGCACGAGGGGATTTGAAGCCTTCGGCTGCCTTTTGTTCGTAGCCTTTCCTTCATGTTTATTAGGAGGAAAGCAATCTGTAAATCTACAGCAGGTCAGCTTTCTTCCTTACATTCTTTTCTGGAGCCTTCATGCATTCATGTACCTCTGGCAAAGATTACCCTTCAGTAGTGAAGCTATCATTTTAGCACACACAGCAGTCCTGTGTGTTAAACTCGATCACAGCTATCATAGGAAGTAATTATATATGTTTCTTTACTGATAGGAGGTTCAAATAAGAATCCTGTTCTTACAATTTCACTAATTTAAATAGTTTTTCACAAAAAAAATTAAGCAAGCTGCATCGCAAATTTGAAACAAAACATGCAGCAAAATCAAGGAAAAAAAAAAAAATAAACACGAAATCCTGGAGGCACTGATGTATTAAGTAAAGTCTGGTATATGTCTTTGACAACACACAATGGTCTGTGCTGTTATATGAGACTGATCTACACTGTGATGGTGTGATACGCTGAAATGTCTCATCTTCTACCGCTTATCCGAACTACCTCGGGTCACGGGGAGCCTGTGCCTATCTTAGGCGTCATCGGGCATAAAGGCAGGATACACCCTGGACGGAGTGCCAACCCATCACAGGGCACACACACACTCATTCACTCACACAATCACACAATCGGGACAATTTTCCGGAGATGCCAATCAACCTACCATGCATGTCTTTGGACCGGGGGAGGAAACCGGAGTACCCGGAGGAAACCCCGAGGCACGGGGAGAACATGCAAACTCCACACACGCAAGGTGGAGGCGGGAATCGAACCCCGACCCTGGAGGTGTGAGACGAACGTGCTAACCACTAAGCCACCGTGCCCACTACGCTGAAATGTATTTGAGTTATATACTGTAACAGCTTATGTAACCACAGAGACCTGCCAACCTCATGGTTAGGTTTCAGATATGTAAGGGGAATGTGTGCAAGTTTACGTATTAGAGCGAGTGTGGTATGTATTAAGTAGAAAAGGTAAAACACTTTATTCCTAGAACATCTTTATTCCTAATCTCTCACGTTAGGCAGCAGGATAATAAAGTGTTGATTAAAAACTAATTCTGATTGCAGGCGGTCACAATACAAACTGCCTATGATGAATAAAATATAACAGCTAGATAGATTACACTGATTATAACAGTGGTATTGACCTATTATCTGGTTTCTGGATCAAAGTTCAATATTGCTTGAAATGTAGTTTGATTTCCTTTTTAAAGATGGCCAAGTCACTTTTTAGTTACACACTAAAAGTATACGGATCATCATAGCCATACGTCGAGCTTCCCCAGGCCTTTGCCACCAAGCTAGATTCACAGAATTGTATAGGATGTTGTATGCCGTTGCATTCCAATTTCCCTTCACTGGAACCATTGCCCCTTTTCCACCAAAAAGAACCGGGTGCTGGTTCAGAGCTAGTGCTGGTGCTGGTTCAAAGTTGGTTCCACTGTCGAACCTTCTAATAACCGGTTTGCCTTTCCACCGGCTAGAGAGCATCACACAGAGCCGAGTCTGACGTCACTGTATACTGTACGTGTCACGTGTCCCAGCAACTTTAGCGCAGCAGCGGCAAACACGAACACATCAACAATGGCGGATGTTACTTTACTGTTAATGCTCATGGCTTTGTGAACCTACATTAACACCCAAACGCGGCGAATCCAACGTGTATGAGCAACTCCATGTAATCTGTATAAACGGAGGTTGTAATCGAGAAAGTACATAACGTTATTTTATCATTAACACAGAAAAAAGTTAGCCTTAGCATGTAGTTACCTACTATCATGTGTGCTGATAATGTATCATATCGCGGTAAAGTAAAAGTGTATAAAACATTAGTATACTTAAGGTACATTATCAAATGCGCTAACAGTAGCCCGCCCACAGCCCCTGACACAAGCGGTTCTTAAGTGTAGACCAGTAACGTTTTGGTGCTACTTAAGAACCACTTTTCCTGGTTCAGAGCCGGTGCTTTGGCTGTCGAAAAAGAAAGAACTGGTTCTAAATTAGGCTCTGGCTCCGAACCAGCACTCAAACTGCCTCGGTGGAAAAGGGGCACAAGAGATCCAAACCTGCTCCACCATGACAATAAAGAACTAGGCTGCCCTGCACAATTCAGGGATGAACTGAAACGGAATACATGCCAGGCCTTTTCATCTGATATCGGTGCCTGACCTCACTAATGCTCCAAAATCTAACAGGAAGCCTTCGCAGAAGGTGGAAAAAGTCTTTAAGGGGATGTTGAACAACCCTTTCTCATATGGGTTTGATGATCACGTGTCCACAAATCATTGGCTATACAGATACTCTTCGAGTTACGAAAGTATTTTCGATCTTACGATGGACGATAGCGATACGACAAAACTGTAAATATATTTTTCATTTTGCTCGTCAGGCAATCGTAGCAGCGTATGTGGTACTATATGTTGGGCTCCCGCCTTGCCGCCTTGTCAATTGCCTCGCCTACAGAGCTACAGAGTGCAAATGTCTGTGTTAGAACAAACATATTTTATAATCACACCTTCCAGTGTCACCCGTATGAGGAAAAGTTTCCCCTTTGAGTCTGGTTCCTCTCAAGGTTTCTTCCTTCCATACAAGAGAGTTTTTCCTCGCCACTGCTGCCTGAGTCACCTCAGACATGCTCATTAGGTATAAATACAAACACATTTAAATATATCTAATATTAATCTTAAATTTTGTATTTTATTAATCTTTATATTATTCTTTATAATAACCTTTTTTCTATGTTTATGTTCTGTTAAGCTGCTTTGAGACAATGTCAATTGTAAAAAGCGCTGTACAAATGAACTTGAATTGACTTGAATATTTTAGTTTTTTGCTCCTTTATCATCGCCATCCTTATCTTCCCACAACTAAGTTAACATAGCAATCAACAACCTAACGTTGTTCCAGTATGAAGAGGTCAGACAGAATCACGGTGAATATGATACTATACGATACTTCAATGCGTGTATGAGACGTAGATTTAGCGATTTCATTTTAGGGTTAACGGCATTATTAAGGTTTTTCTAGCAGATAGGATTATTTACTGAACAAACTTTATATTCGATTGAATTAGCCAAATATACTGTACTTTGTTAAATTATTAACACCTTACAGTTTACTACCCCATACTGATCACTATTCTCTAAGGTCATGGTTTCGACTCGCGATATTTTCTAGTTACTATGAAGTCATCAGAACGCATCTGTCCGTAACTCAGGGACTAAGTGTATAGTGTATGAGCCGTCCTCCAGGTAAGACTACAAGACCAACACGCACAACATTCCTTTATGATCTCTAGCAAAAGGTTACTCTGTCATTTTTTCCATCTGACCAAACGAGCTCAGCCATTACAGCAGGAGAATCACTGTGCCCAAACTCGCCATGCCCACCCCTCCTGCCATCGCTACAAGTAAGCACTGTTTAGAGCCGTTTTGCAGTGTCTCACGGAGCAGCATGACTTTAGCATAATGATGGCCCCCAAGCAGGCCGGTGTTTTTGCTCCAAGGTCTAACGGCTGTCTGCCGCTGGGCTATTTTTGGATGTGTGGCAGGCGTCATAAATAATGGAGCTGTAAACGATCCGTGGCAGGTCTTGCAGACAGATGGACGGAGTTGAGGAATGAGGAGAGCAAAAGAGGGAGAAAGTGATAGGATTTAAAGGGGAAAGAACCAAATGAAGGGAAAAAAAGGCCAACTTTCTAATTCCTGGATGTTCATAACACAGGCTTCTAATTCTGAACACAGGTTTATGACTACACAATTGTTCGTAGTCTCTTCACACTTTAGCCAAAAAAAAAAAAAAAAAAAAAAAAAAAAAAAGGTTATCAAATGCATTCTTTATCACAGCCATTTGAGTTTTTATACATTTTTGTTTGTTCAGAATTGATTGCAAGCATTGAATTGTTGTTACTTAAAGTACTAGATTTTTTAAATGTATTTAATGGATCTCAAATTGTACCTGTATGTATGTGCTATAGGTATACACAAACACACACAAACACACACAAACACACACTTGTATGTCGATATAGTTTCTTTTTCTGTAGGTATCTATATATTGTGAGTCACATCCTGTGTCATTGAACAGTCTTCCCCCGAGCTGTGTTTCTATCACACAGATAAAGATCACAAGATGCAGATAAAGCAGGATGTAAATGGCTAACATTTTCTTGTGCCACATTCATAATTCATTCACTTTTCTTATCAGTTTCCTCAAACATTACAAAGTGTCTGGGGTAAATAAATAAATAAATAAATAAATAAATAAATAAATAAAAAGTTATTTTAGGTTCTCAAATGCCTCACACACATTTTATTCACCTAGTGTTTTAAATCTTTTAACCATGGGGAATTGGAGTGGGCTGAATTATGGATTTAAAAAAAGATGCAGAAAATAAAATGCAGAAAAAGAAGCTTACTTTAGAGATATTTTTAATTTCTCTCTCTCTCTCTCGCTCTCTCTCTCTCGCTCTCTCTCTAATCTATTACACTCTACCTTATTTATATTCGAGGTTACAGTGCAGTTTGTATTAAAAGACATGTATGTATGTACCTATGATTTGCCCCAGATAGATGTAATTACCCTCTAACCTCAGAGTCACTGTTTCATTTCAAGCAAAAGTGTCAGAGGCAACAAAAAAAAAAACTGTGTCCAGTTAATTACACGCTGCACTAGACGGCAGGCCTTTTGAGAGCAGTACTTCTCTTTACAAGGTAATCAAGGTGAATCGAATCTCATTTGGGTGCCGTTGCTTTAGACGTCGCAGAAGGACAACCTCGTCTGAGGCACTCAATACAAGACCCGACTGTAAGCGTAGTGTAAATCCAAGCCGCCAGCTTCCTACACGCAATCAGAATGCTGATTTTGTTTGGTGGCCTTGGTGGATTTTACATGTAATATTCATCCGTTTGATTTAGCACACTTGTGATTAAAGATCCTTGAGATATTTAAAAGTGAGCTCAGTGTGTGGGAAGGCTGCAATAAGCCACTCAGATGGTGCTAGAGCTGTGTGGAATGTTCCGGAGGCTGCTGTTTTGCGTGCTGCGTCTCAGTGCGGCTCTGCGGCTCAGCAGCTCTAATCTCCTCCCATCTGCTGATGGAGCTGCTCGCCCTGCACGGAGCCCAGAACCTGCTCCACCCCATCTGGGCTGCTCCCACCCATTGTCTGTATGTCTGTCTGTGTGTATGTGTGTGTCTCTCAAAACAAAGAGCTCATACACGTATATAGGGGTGTAGCAGAACTAGATGGAGTACGAGTGCGTTCAGTATGAGTATGTTGTTTGGTACTTGTCAATAAAAATATTCTGATAATTGCTTTCCGTAAAGCAATCAGCATATCTCAGAACATTTTATTTACTTTAACACAAAGTGCAAGAGCACAGAGTGCAGAATGCTTTGCTTTAATATTTGGCATCATTTCATGAAAGCATGGATCATGGATTTCTTAGCTGTCAGTAGTAGCTAGCTAGCTAGCTAGATAGATAGATAGATAGATAGATAGATAGATAGATAGATAGATAGATAGATAGATAGATAGATAGATAGATAGATAGATAGAAAAATATATATCAATAGTAATTATTATTATGAAACATTATTATGACACTTTTGCCACCTTGAGACAGATCCAAAATAACGTAGTAGTAATAATAATAATAAGCCTGAACTCATAAATATATGAGTTCAGGTTAATTTTCCTAATATATTTTTAAACATTTATGTATTATATTATTGTATTTCTTTATTTGTATATGAGAACTATGTGTATTATTATTCTATGTGTATAAATTATTATTATGTGTTGAACATGTGCTCTTGCTTCTTTACACGGAATAGTAAATGAAAAAAGGTTTGTGTGTGTGTGTGTGTGTGTGTGTGTGTGTGTGTGAGGGGCAGTAGGACTACGCAGGCTTTAATGAGGCGGCTGCATATGAAGGAGCGTCATTAGCGGCGTGAGAGGGAGCAGCCTGGTGATTGCAGTGATTTGGCTCGGCTCCTTCTGACCCAGCCGGCCAATCAGAACACCCAGAGAGCCTCCTTCAGTGTGTGTGCAATCAGCGAGCCCATAGCGAGCGTACATACTCCCATCAACAACATCTGTATAGCAACATCCAGCAACAAGCATACAGTACAATATGTATACAGATTGTAAAATGACATGGTTGTATAGCACCAGACACCAGAGCTTTTGTAGCTTGCATTTAGAGCAATATAAGAAAGCACTAAATAATCATGGACTCAAAATAGCCTCATTATATGTTAAATGCTGACTGAATCAAAGTCAAGCTGTGCAGAAGTGGTGCTGTGCGATGACCTTAATGGTGGGGATTATATAGGAAAGCCTTTTTTTTTTACACCCATGAACACAGAGGACAAGATGGCACAGATTGTACCTTTACTCACTCTCTCACTCTCTCTCTCTCTCTCTCTCTCTCTCTCTCTCAAGCAACAATTTCTCTTATACTTTACTGCCTCGTGCTCGCTTATACCTTTGCGTGCACCCAAATCAAGAAACCTTGGGCTCATATTTAATGACCAGTCTCACAGTGCACTAAGGTCAGCCACCATCATGCACTATTACATCTACTCTTTAAACACCATTAGCTGGTGTATCAGATTGCTTTGTCTGTAGGAAGATGCTGTAGTTTCTCAGATGTTTGCATCCATGTATTTTTTACTTACTCGCATTCTAAGTATGAGCACAGTATCGGATTGATTCCTGTTACCTGATATCAACACATCCCTAATAATATAACACAAATATATAACAAACACAGTATCACAACACATGATACTTTTCATCACAAGACTCTTGAGACAGATCCAAAATATCTAAATAAAAATCCACGAGCCTAGGTTTGGGAACAACAGCCTCAGAAATCCTCCCACAAATTTAGAGCTTCATAACCCACCGAGTTTATTGCATGCACTTATACAGCACTTAATAAACCGGCGACTTTTTGTATATGAAAACGAATACACTGTACATACACTCAGTTACCAGTTTACTGTCTACTACAGCGATGCACTTAATAAACCCAGCGTATGCATTTCTTATATTTCATGGTGATTATTGCAAATTAATAATGGTATGCGTATCAGAAAATAATGACACAGTGAAGACAGTCTGATCAGTGTTTAGTGTGAAACAAAAACAATTCTGAGTTCATTTGGAAATCTACTGAGCACGTGATCCAGTGGGGGGAAAAAATTGGAGAATGTGCATGGAGACGGCTGCTTTGTGTAATGTCCTGTGGCGCTCTCCCTCGCTTGTGGATAAGACGGCGAGCTTGTTTCTCCAGGTGATTGTGACGGTGATAAGGGAGTGGCTCTTATTGAGGGTGACAGCAGCAGGGCTGAGCGGATCACCTTGTGCCTGCTCGTCCTTCTGCTCAGGCCTGCACTGCCTTGCCTCAACAGGGACACAATCTGCTGGCTGGAATTAGCTCGCAGTCGGAGGAAAACTAAACATGATTTCTGACCTTTCCTTCTTGTGTTCAACAGCAACCTTTGGTGGTCCTCTGGCTCTGCCCTGCACAGGAGGTAAAATGAATTCCTAGACACTGCTTTACATGCGTGTGATTACGGGAGGATGTGTGTGTGTGTGTGTGTGTGTGTGTGTGTGTGGAGGGTGTAGGCGTACCGCTAAAAGGGCATCATTTGTTGGATGGCTGCACTGTGAGGAAAATGTGAATTCTTATATGAGCCAAGTTTTACATTAAGGAACAGGCTTTGTCCTTTTATATATTTTATATACTACATTTTCAACACTTTTAATCTATTTTTTTCTGATATTTATTCTTCTGTAGTACATATAAGTTTTCTGTATCAGGAAGGGTCATTGCTGAACATTCTTCCTCTGGGATTTAAGGGTTGGTATCTTCCTTTTTTTAATGTTTTCCAGCCAAGAGAATATCACAAAGCTGACTGACGAGTGAACCTGACTGACCGTGGACCTCCCAGTGTCTGCAAAATAATTGATTTACATTTCTAAATGTGATACTCTCTATTATTATAGCAATATTATATCTGAAATTGTATTTGCAATAAATCCAAACTGTTTCTTCCATGTAAAGTTCTGCTTATCTGCCTCTTATTTCAGTTAGTTATCTGAATCCAACATTTTCTTTTTGCTCCCTTGACTATATGACTATATTAGGAGTGCAACTGAATATAAATACATTATTCAGAATGAACAGGTAATGTGTTCAAAATGAATACAAATACAGATATGAACTGAAGGCATATTATTATTATTATTATTATTATTATTATTATTATTATTATTATTATTATTATTATTATTCAAGATTGTCAGTAATGGTCACAGCACATTTGTTTGAGACTAAAGTTGCGCAACAAGAGGACAAAATAAATGCCTTTCATGTGAGCAAGAGGTCAGATCTGAAGCTGACCAGACAAAAAGACATTTATTAACATGAACACGCAGCACTACATGATGCAATTACAAGGTCTGTACATTCATCATTAGTAACTGCCTGGTCAGGACACTCATTTAAAAGATGCTGCTAGAAAATACCCAATTAAATTCATTTAAAAATACAGTGTGCATACAAACAAACAAAAACAATAATTATGCAGCAGGATTTAACTGGAAGGTCCATGCTCATGACTAGTTGGGGCCAATTATGAAGTGTCCAGCGTTAGGGTTTATATTTAAATACAAAAAATAAACAAAGACAAAAAAATCTGAATTAGGCCATTTCCAATTCAGGTCTAAATCCAAATACAGTTGAATATCTGGAGCACTGAACACATACAGATACAGAGTGTGGCACTGAGATGGCAGCAGGATGCATTATGGGAAGAAGGTAAGCTGGCAGAGGAAGTGTGAAGCTCTGGGCAATGTTTCACTGAGAAATCTTGGGGTATTCATGTGGATGTTACTTTGATACGTACCACCTAGCTAACATTGTTGCAGACCAAGTACATCCTTCATGGGAACACTACTGGCTGCAAATAATTGTTCAAGAATGCTTTGAGGAATCTTGGTGCCAGATTCTACGACAGAGGCTTGTGGAGTCCCAACTTCAGTGAGTCAGAGCTGATTTGGTAGCACAATATTTTAATCTTATGGCTAATTATAGTATATGAACACCATAGGATTCTCAGTCTGTATGTGTCACGACTCTGTATGTGTCACAGGGCATGCGTAGTGCCTTAGGATAGGAATATAATGAAGTGCTGACCCTTATATGGGGGATTAACATGGCTTTATCTTTGTCAGCCTATTCCAAGCGACTTCATATACTGTATACACCCAGTCGGGTGCAATCTAAGCAGGAAATATAGATTCTCTCTCGTCAGGAAAACACACATTGCTTCCAGCACATGACCCTTCACTTGCCCTTTTCCCAGCCAAGGCTAAGCAGCACAGCTCAGTGTGTCTGCTGAGCTTTAACGGTTGTGTCTGTAGGTCTGTAGCCTGCTTTTTTTTACTGATACGAACAGCACATTTCTTAGGCATGTAAAAATGCTTAGGTGCTTAGGTCATAGGTACTATACCTGCATTATAATATTATTATCATTATAGATGTTATATATCTTATAGCTATAACATTATTATTATTATTATAAAGAGCAAATGAAAGGGAAATCAGAAGATTTTTTTCTTCTGCAGTGTGAAATATTTCTGATTTCCCACACATGAACAGAGACACAGTCATCAGTCAGGGGAAAGGCAAACTTCTTGTTTTCCTTAATCTTCTATTAAAATGCAATGCAAAATGATTTCTCACACATGCACGGCGATGCAGTCCGCTGTTCAGAGGAAAGGAAATCATTTTGCATTGCATTTTAATAGAAGATTAAGGAAAACAAGAAGTTTGCCTTTCACCTGAATGACACTAAAGCACTACATGAATAGGAATTAGTCATACTGTACATAAAAAAGTTTTAATAATTACACTTATGAGAAGGGTTCATTAGACTGCATGATATAGTGTATACGGAAGCTCTTCATGACAACTCACATAAAGATACTGTACACAAATATTTATGAAATATTTTTTGTCAGGTTTGATGTCGTGACATAATGTCGAGTCATAAGGCTCAAATACAGTACAAGACTTGCTACACATAATAGCGTTAGCGTTTGAATAGAATTCAGTCCAGAATGTGACTAAACACAACTATAAATGTTATAGTCAGATCAGAACTGAAAATGGTTTAAGATAGCTGATGGCTTTCGGAATAAGTCTTTGGAAATGTCTTAGTCAGGGTTGAGACGGCTCTGGAGCCTGTGCCAGGAATGTTGAAGGTGTAGGTGGGAATACACTCTGGATTAGACACCACAAACGTAAACGTAAAGCTTAATGCTCCTAAATCATACTGAAGGCCTGTTTATGTAGAAATACTGTGTTAATTATGAAGCGTTCAATCTTAACCACAAGCTCTTTAGTGTGTCTTTAAGAACAAAATACAGCATTCAACTCTGCCTGGAGATAAATTTAAGTTTGTAATCTTGGGGGATTGTCTTAATATTTAATTACTCCGTGTAGCATTAATTAGGTTATTACCTAGCTTACTAATTCATTTATAGGGTTTTTCCTGTTTAGCTAAGTGATTTCATTGGTCAGAATAAAACTGGTGGGGCTTAACGGTTGCGTCCAGTGATCATTTTAAAAATGTATCGCATGTAATGGAGTGCTGAGGTTTATTGTGTGTGCGTACATCCCAGGCCACATTTCTTCCAACACAATCGTTATTCCAGTGAAAAATATACAGAACCTCACTGCTTCCTCGGTCAATTTCTCGTCATTGCTGCATCTGAGTGAGCTTAAGCAATTCCGCCCTCTGTCCTTCAGAAAACAGCTAATACAAACACAGGAGAGTGGCCATGAGTAGAGCGAAGAGCTGAGAGAAAGACTTGCACAGTTGCATCTGTGGTGTGTGTGATTTCTGGACTGAAATCATTATTCCCTTATGATGGACAACTCTCTGAATCGAGTAAGCTGTTCTACTAGCAGATTGACAGACAGAAAACATGTTAAAATTTAGACATGAAAAGTCAAAACCAAGTGGATGGCGGGATTTTGGTGGATCTGTACAGAAAGATGGACTGGAAATCTATAAAAATCACAAGGGACTAAAACTGATTTATCTTCTGTTAGGTCTTAAAGGCCACTCAGGGGTAGTGAACAGCCCTTCAAATAGTAATAGCTACCAATTTTATATTCAGACTGTACCGGTCATCAGCCTTGCCTCTAAAGTAAAATCAGTTTCATAGCTAAGCCCTGGGGAAGAGAGGAAGCAAGTGTGTGTGTGTGTGTGTGTGTGTGTGTGTGTGTGTGTGTGTGTGTGTGTGTGTGTGTGCGTGTGTGTGTATGGGGTAAAAAAGAGAAAGTGTGTGCATGTGAATTCAACCAGGGATATAATAGTTTGCAATAAACATACTGTCATCTAGCAATGTAAAGTGAAAAAAAATGGTGCTTTGGAAGTTCCTTGCGTTTTAATTTGCAAGTTTCGAGCTCCCACATGCTTTCCACCATTATGAATTGCTGGGTGAGTAGAATGAAAAGCTCTCATTTCTCTGAAAACACTTATTTGCGAGTTCTATCATTTTCGAACCATAACAAAATTGTTTCCTCTGGAAAAGGCGGTGGGCTGAAAGCTCCAGCTCCATTAAAGTTTGTGGGAACGATAATTGCATGCTTCTGACATATCACGGGCATTTCACAAACAGGTAGATTGTCCTCATAAATTCAAGCTGTGCAACCTGTCGACATTCAGCGCACTTTTAATGAAAATGCCCCACCATCTTAATGTAAGCAGGCAATGTGTCAACGAGATAAGCCAATGTGGAGATCTTTATACATGTGACCAGCAGGGACAACTGAATGAAGAAGACAGTTTAATCAAATTATCTTTGCAGTCTTAATAACTAGAGACAGATAATCCTGATGGACTAGGGTTTCCTCAAGGTTTTTTGAAGGTCTTCTCCAGTAAGACCTTTGATTTTTTTATTCATTTCTTTTTTTAAACTTATCTCTTTAAACAAGTATGACCTTTTCACCACTTAATGAGAATAGGAGTGTAATTAGAAGTGGTAGTGCCACCTTGGGCTACACCACACAACTTTCTTCAATCCCAGAGAATGACTAGTGTTAAACCCTGGTGCCATTTCACCATGATTGTAAGAAGGTAATTAAATAATTTTGCATGGATCTTGCACCTTTAGGAGCAGAAGCTATGTCCATGTGGAGAGGCAACATTAGCACTCAGCACTAGGCTTCAAGCAAGCCCATAATGACTGTAGCAGAGAGAAATATACAGGCCAGAGCTCAGGATGGTTAGAAATCCCCCCAAAACCATTATGGTCACATTGGTGCTGGATTGCTCCTGAGGTGCTACTCTGGTCTGTTCTTTAAGATGATGTGTAACTATTGGGGCTGGCCTAAGCACGCTTTCCATCTCCACCAGAATCACCAGGAGTCAGGCAATAAGGGAGCCTGAGGATGGCCAAGGGGAGTCTGGGGAGTGCTAAAACTGGCCGCTTGCAGGGAAGTCCAAAGACAGCAGAGCATTGTGGTTAATGCGAACAAACACCTCCACAATGGTAAAATCAATGGGGCTTTATGGGGCATCAATCTTCACAGAGTAAGGCCTGCCTATCTACTACTGGGATGAACCATTTTGGGGGTGGGGCAACCAGAAGCTAAAATGGTAGGCTTTTACAGGAAGCTTTCTTAGTTGCTGGTTCGAATTGTGGACTGATCCAACACATTGCCAGATTCGTTTAATCCATCTGCACCGAACTGGATCCCTGTACAACAAGGGAGTCATGGCACCAGAGTGATTTAAACAAGCCTCTCATTCATGCCTTGTCACATTGAATAAATCCACCAATGCTTGACACATACATATTATCTCAGATCCACATACAATAAAAAACACAAATCACGTGGTGTTCAGAGGAGACTGAATTAAGTGTGCATAAATGAAAGTCTTGGCAAAAGCCCCGTAATATAATTGATTGTTTTGCAAGCCGCGCATCCTCCTCCACCCGTCTTCCACTTCCCAGTGGCGTTTCCACCTCTTGTTTACAATATACCCCTCCGCTTGACCAGACATCTAGTTGGGAGCTTGGGGCTCAGGGCTCCCGTCCCAATATCCCAGCTAATTACTTTTTAATTTACAGTGTGTCGTTAATAGGCTTGGCAGGGGGAGCAAGGTTAGACAGGCAGCAGAAGCCCCTTCCTTTCCATTCAGTACAACCGCAGCCTCCTTAATTAAAACGAATACTCTGGGCATCCATCAGAGAGACAGAACGTAAGTGAGAGAACAGAACGAGAGCAAAGCCAGAGATAGAGGAAAGGGAAAAAATAACCGAGAGCTAAAGTAACATGAAGCACGGTGGCATAAACAGTGTGAAGAAAAAAAAGGTTGATGGTACCTCCACGACTTTCGCTGTCAGCCGGCTTCACCTGGATAGGACGAGTCATCTGTGAAAAGAAAAACAATGAGAGGTAGAGCATTTAGTTCATATTCCTACTACTAGCATCACACCTAACCAACTAACAGTATGTTAATGTAGCAAACAGTTAAGGAAGAATGTGTCAAAGTCTTGGTCAAACTTGTAAAGACACACCTGCCAGTCATGTAACGGAACAATTTACAGACCCAGACAATAGCGTCCTTTCACAAATCACTTGCATATTGCTAAAAAAACTGCACATACTGTATACAGAACAAAAACATACAGAGTTGTACGATAATAAGCACTGGGCACTAGTAACTTTGTGGTGTTGAGCTGCTGCTTGCTTGTTAAAGCCCCATATGTAGAGAGTGTACTGTGGTTTCTACCCCAACATGCACTAATGCTCTTATAATCACTGTACAATCATTACATTAAAATTATATTTATGCTGGATTTTATACTTGACTGTAGGCATATTTAATCTTTAATCATATTTTTGTTTGTTTGTTTGTTTGTTGGTTGGTTGGTTTTTCTCTTTCAGCAGAAAAAGGTTTAATGTTAGCCAAGACATCTTTTGATCGATTTTTTGTAGTGGAAAAAAGGGTAATAGGCATGAATGATGTGCGATCAAAGGAAGGGGCGGGGCTTCCAGGTTGTCAGTTAATATTGACGAGTTCTAAACACGTGCTGAGTTGTCAATCGTTTTAGACTAACATGTTGATTGGTTCATCTGCTGTATATTTAATAAATTTGTTTTTTAAAAAAAAGGGAGAATTTTTTTTTTTTCCGTGTAGCTTTGTGGTCTATGCAAAATGTGTGAAAACTGGCAGGTCTTCAAAAACATTCCAAGGACAAAACTGTGTGTAAATTATTCCACAGCCTTCTGAGACAAAAACAGTGCGAATGGCAAAGTTTTCTATTTCTACAGTTATGCATGCTTGTTAGTAGCAGTGTGGCAGTAATGGTAAGGGCAATGTGAAATGCAACAACAATAAAAGTGGAGGCTGTCTCGGGACACAGGGAAATCAATGCAGCCCTATTGATTCCTGGCCCATAGGCTGTGCAGAGTGTCTGGCAGCAAAGAATTCTGTGGTTAGGAGGCTCAAAGTAATCCACTAGAACCTGATAAGAATGGCATTTGTTGGATTAGATACCTCTGTCCCTACAGTCTTTGTGTCCTGTATTCCTTTTTTTCCCGTATTTCTATAGCTTGATCTTTTTTCTTTTTTTTTTTAATCTTTTTTTTTTTTTGGGGGCTGTTTTCTCTATTCCTTTCCGTATTATGCTAAAACATTTCTTTTTCACTTCTTTTCTGAAGTGCACCGTAATCTTTGTATACATGAAAAAGATCTCTAGATATGTTCGAATATCTTTAGGAAGTAAATAAGGACCCAAATGAAAAGCACAAGGAGTAGTTTTCCCCAGGGAGCAGCGTTAGGTCAAAGCTAGATCATTACAGAACTAAGAAGATTAAACTGATTGGAAGAGCGTCAGTAATTAGAACTATTTTCACCCAAACTAGACTTCAGATGTTTAAAGACTACACATTTAAATAGTTTGCAAGAACAGAGACATACTGTAGCCATGTACCATTTACAGTAATCCTCCATTGACTCAGGAGCTCTTAATCGATCCATAACAAATTGCAACACAATTCATTCTGCAACACGGGCTGAATTTTGATGAAGAACTACGATTTGTAGATCGCCAAGTCTTGCCAAATCTGTGTTCCTAGCAGCCTTCTCAGCCATTTGAAACCTTTTTCTTATTACTGCGGCAACGTTGCTCCCACACATATCCAGAATCTGGAAAATGCCCCTGAAAGCCCCTGAAAAAATGTTTGAGAGAAGCGAGGATCAACATTTTTTTTTCCCACTCTTTCAAACATATTTTCTTTTACTGTCCAGCTCTAGAGGCGAGCTAAAAAGGTCAGTTTTAAAGACAGGCCAGTGCTATAAAAGCATG
The DNA here is from genome assembly GCF_030014155.1 of Tachysurus vachellii. Taxonomy (NCBI): domain Eukaryota; kingdom Metazoa; phylum Chordata; class Actinopteri; order Siluriformes; family Bagridae; genus Tachysurus; species Tachysurus vachellii. Next base: position 26,919,930 of record NC_083460.1, read on the forward strand.
ACTTGTTCAAGGAGAAACACCATAATGGGATTTTAAAACAGCTTAATAACATGCTGATATATGGGGGAGAGGGCCAGGCCGGATTCATTAAGTGCTAAACATATCCATTTTCACCTTGAGGAACTGAATAACCTCCCTCATAGGATTCATTCCATAAATTTATCCATCGTAAATAATAACGGGCTGGAGCTAAGACGGTGTGGGAAAAGAATGGTGGGTGAGGGGGAAGATGGGAAGATGTTGTGCCATCATGACTCTGGGTTCAGTTCAGATGATGATTCTCTCTACCATGGTCCCTGTGAGAAAAGCCACAAAGGCCAGAGTTTGAAAGAAAGGACACTTTTCCTTTACTCCTCCTTACTTTGGAGCACCTTTGAAGGTGTTGGGTTTGAAATACAAATTAAATGATCTCTGGCTATTTAGAAAATGTTCCTATCTCGGCCAAATGGCTTGACATCAAGAGCAAACAGTTGTGCTTGTAAAGTGCTCTGCATCGCAGAATGGCAATATGCGTGCAATAAGCATCGTCCTGTAATAGACGCTACGACTGTTTCTTCCATCCTTCACCTATCACGAGATGAATCTTAAAGACAATGGCGTTACTCACAAGGTTTATGGATGCACGCTTGGAAATAGTTATTGTCCCAGCCATAAAATGCTGATGTAACAGGCTGTTTGCTTGTGATGGGGTGATGTACATGATCCCGTTCCCTTGTATGTGGACTCGATGAAATTATTAAATATATATTTATATATATTTATATATGTACACACGCAAAGCAAAATCTAAAAGATGAATAACTCATACTGTTGTCAGGGAAACCGTTTAGCCATGGCCCTGTGAGATCTTGCCGCTTTTCTCCGCCTTCGTAAGCTGAGCTTTCTTTACTCATTTGATACAGTGGAGACACAGAGGGGATCGCCTTCTGCTCCCTTTCTACTCAAATAACAACATGTGTTCTAATTGTGATAGATTCGAAGGAGCCTCCTGCACTTGGAGACAGCGAATGAACGTGTGCTCACAAGCACAAAAGTGGAGGAGAAAGGGGGGATGGGGCGAGTTAGTGAAAGAGACAGAGGGTGTAGAGGCAGACGGAAAGAAAGAAAAAGAAAGAGAGAGAGAGAGCCAGAAAGAGAGAGAGAGATGCCTGCAACTGCTAGATAAGATTGCTTCTCAGCTGAGTGACATTTCGTCAGTCTAAACTCCACCCCGATGTTCCTGCCCATATGCTGATGGAGTCAGGCGAGCTGAAACCAGACTCGTACACATTCCTCACACAGAGTGCTTCCCGCAGCAAAAGCACGAACGTCCCTGCGTTTGCCAATCTGTTGTTTGAACTCGGCGGAACAATTCAAATCCTCCGGGTCCTGGTAACAGTGTGTCGACTGCGTCTAGCGCTCATGATGATGTGCGCACACACACACACACATTCCCTCGGTTACTGTTGCAGATCTCCGTGGTCTTCTTCCTACGAGGGAATTTCTTCCTTTGAATGCAGCCCCTTTTTTTTGGTGAACAAAAAGGCACCACCTGTCTCTTCAGACGTGTTTTTTTTTCCCTCAAACAAATACGAGTAATCAGTGTTTACTATAGGCAAAAAAAAAAGAGTATCGAATGGAGTAAACAGCTGTGCAGCGGCGGCTCGTGCATCATCTATTTTCCACCGAGAGCCAGGCTCTCCTCCTGTAGTAATATTTGATTACACACCGCCAGGCTCCGTGGATATAGATTCAGAACAATCAGCATATTACAGGCTGCTGGGAGAAAATCTGGACCGCATCTGGTCGCTTCCATATATGACAAATACGCAATAAATCAACTGTTGGTTTTGCAGCGTTGTGTGACCGCTTATACGGAGAGCAGCCGGCAGAGGCAATATTAATGATTTTGTTTTATGACTCAGACCGCTGCCTTGGTTAAGGGGTAAAATGTGTGAAATGCAATTTTTTCCTCTCACCAATACAGGCTTACCAAAACAATTACACATTGTGTGTGTGTGTGCGTGCGTGCGTGTGTGTGTGTGTGTGTGTGTGTGTGTGTGTGTGTGTGTGTGGACTCACGACTCCCAAAACAACAAAAGGACAAATTTCTACAGGGATAAGAAGGAACTGCTAATCAAACTCGGAGGACTAATAATCGATTCATCACACTTCATCCGTTCCGTTGTGTAAAAAAAATGGATGGCTGTGTCGTATTGGAGAGAGAGTTATTACACAAGTTGAATCTTTTTGCATGCCTCTTTGTTTTCTTTGTTTTTTTGCGGAACTATACACCACGGCATGAACAAATCGCATATTGATGTTTTATTGGTAAATCTGTGATGTATCTCTATGGGTTTTTTATTCCAGTTTGCTGATCTTTATAATCAAAGACAATGCAAATAGAAGACTGTTAGAAGATTTTAAATAGTATTCTAACAAAATAATATTTTTTTCAGATGCTTTTTGCACATCACTGTTTGTCTTTTGGTTCAGTGGCTCGGTATAATAAATAAACTGAAGAGTTCATTACATACATTACATTACATACAGTTCCATATTAGATACAAATGATCATCAGTTCTGCAGAAGAAGTTCTCTATCTTTCTGACCAATGTAGAACTGATTTGCTTATAAAAAAAAACTACATTATCTCCATTTTACTCAATACTCAGTGCTTAACAAGTGTCTGGATTATTGTAGAAAATAAACCTGATTCGATATGTCACACTTTTAAGCTCTATTATGATGTATGACAGAAGATTTTAAGACTTGAGTATAACCTGCAGTATATCTGCTATAGTGTACGATTCTGGACTGGCACAAAGATAAAGGAATATGTGCGTTTTGATAGGCTTCAAAAATCAAAAGAGTTTTTTTTTTAACTGTAGCTTTTATTTAAATAACTAAATCAACCAATAGGATTCTTTTAATATTGAGGTTAGTGGGTATAGCATTAATTAGCTTTATTACTAATGATGTCTTTGGAAGGTCCTCACAATAATAATAAAAAGGCTGTGTGTGTGTGTGTGTGTGTGTGTGTGTGTGTGTGTGTGTGTGTGTGTGTGTGTGTGTGTGTGCGCACTTGTATGCTTGTGTGAAAGAAGAACAACTTTTTAGGCACCTAACAAATGTGCTAAATCAGGAAACTCATTTATAATGTATATCATGGATGAGAGTTCTTTCCATGCATATCAAATACAACACAAGGAAGAGTAAGAAGAGAACAAAGAGAGTGAATGTGTGTGTGTGTGTGTGTGTGTGTGTGTGTGTGAGAGAGAGAGAGAGAGAGAGAGAGAGAGAGAGAGAGAGACTATCCCTGGAGGCTGATTTCAGTCTTATGTACCCTTGCTAATTTTACAGTGTAACTTTATACACACCATGTGTAGATTAACATTGCTTACTCCACGAGTTTAGCCACAGGTTTTAAGAAAACACCTCAGATCGCAATCCGCTACGGCTCCGATTTAAAGTGCTTGCTTTCCAAAACGCACTTAATGGATCAGTCACATGAGCTCCTGCATCAGTAGAGCGAGCCAATGAAGGGCTTTTAAAAGGGTGAAAAAAAAGCAGCAGCTTGTCTTTTCTTACAGAAGGAAGTAAAAGTAATGGGGAGGAGGAAGATGGTGAAATAATGAAGGAAGTATAATTTGTGAAGGATGTGTAGTTTCTCTTTCTGAATGTTTGCCCTCCAATCACAATATTCTATTCAAACTGGATTACTACAGAACACCAAACTGGGAAAGACGAGTAAAGCGAATCGTCAAATCGAGTGTTTCAGGATTTCATGTTTGTCGTATTTATTTTTTTTTTGTTTTGTTTTGCTTTTTTGTCATAAAGAGCATAATGTACTTGATTAGACTCCATGTTTCTGAGCCAAATGTTTGTTGTGAAGTTGAGCACACTGGAAATATGGAGTTGACTCCTCCAGTCCTCACACTACATCACTGAAATGTTCTGGTTGCAGTTGCACTGTGAGCTTTAGACTAATTCAATTGAGCCTGAATGACCCTGTTCCTGGAAGTTTTTCCCCTCTCTCTCTCTCTCTCTCTCTCTCTCTCTCTCTCTCTCTCTCTCTCTCTCTCTCTCTCTCTCTCTCTCTCTCTCTCTCTCTCTCTCTACTTGTTCTGATGCCATAGTATCCGCTATCATGTTTAACAAATGAATCACTCCTAAGATTGCCAAGGCCAAGAGTCAGATTATCATCACGACACGTCAATAATAGATTCCAGTGTCAATGAAATCGTTTAAAACTAGAAGAATTTCATTACAAAGTAAATCTTCATCTCTACATCAGAAAGGTTAAAAAGCCAAGTTGTGTGGGTTTTTATTGTTTTTTTAAGGTTAGTGATTAGAAGGTTGTGAGGTCAATTCCCACCATAATCAGAGAGTCACTCTGTTAGGTCCTTAAACAAAACCCTGAGCTGTAACTTCTGCTTGAACCGTATCCTCTGCCGCAGGTCTCTGTGGACACAGCGAAGGGCAAAAAACAATAAATGCAAATGCAGGTCACTGAAAGAAAAATAAAAATAAAAGTCTGCAAAGCAAATAATTCATGAACGTGTTAACGTGTGTAATATAAGCCTGACATTTGGCCAGTCCAAGCGTGAGATAACAGGCTGTTAGCTGCTATCTGTTAGTCGTTAATAATCCACTGATCATTGCTGGAATTAGCAGGCCATAGAAGCTGCCTCTCTTCTGTTATTCCAAATAGGGGAATAAATGTTTTACTGGAGCATCCCAGCTGCGATAATTAATTTTTCCAATTATTGATTGGAAAGTGTGCTGAGTGGTGACAGCCCAGGGCCTTAGCTCACCTAATAAATCTACTACGCTAGATGAAGAAAGGACAAGAAGAGGGCAGGAGTGTGTTTGAGAGAGAGAGAGATAGAGAGAGAGAGAGAGAGAGAGAGAGAGAGAGAGAGAGAGAGAGATGGTGTACAAGAGAGCTATTTTTTATCCTAAGGCTCTGGTTAAATTTGATTTAATGGAGAACTCATTTGTTTTCTGGATCCTCCTAGAGGAAGACAATGATGGCAGAGGAAGGAAAGAAAAGAGATGAGCTGGAAAAGGGAGATGAAGAAATAGCTTGCCTGTGTGTGCTTGAGTGCACGTGTGTGTGTGTGTGTGTGTGTGTGTGTGTGTGTGTGTGTGTGTGTTTAAGGCCCAGCAGCAGTGTGGAGGCACTGATAAGAGCTTGACTGTGCTGGGTTGTCAAAGGCTGGATCCAAAGCTTGTGAATTCCTTCAGATCCTCTCAGAGTAAGACTCATTCGGCACTGAGGCTCAGGTACTGACTGCTGACATCACTGACATCTAAAACTCTGTCTGCTTCAGGGCTCCTCACACACTCTCCTCTGCCAAAAGGGAACTTTGACAGTTGTGCAAAAAAGCACAGTTTCATATCCGACGTCACATTTGCATTTTTTGGAGCTCTGGCCCTCGTATACTCAATGTCTCAAAGGTCACCGTTCCAGATGAAATCGTCCTCCTCACCTCAATATCTTCTTGTGTCACGGGAGAGTGCAGTGAACATATGTGAAAGCACCTGAAGTGACCCAGTATTTACTTTCACAAAACTACAAACTGTTCTAGATTTTGCCATCTGATGCAACTATATTGATTGATCTAGACAGCATACAGCTAGCATGTAAAGTAGTGAAGTGATAGTTTATTAACTGTTCATGCAGCCGTGTTGATTAGGCGTCAAGATTTTTCCTGTTTTCTATGAGTTACGAGTTACTGTATGAGCTTCAGTCAAACGCAGCAGAAACACAGCATTTGACTTTAATGAGCCCTTCAAAAGGACCACTGCATTGTGATATGTCAAGAACTGGAGAAAGACGGTAGCATTAGACTCTCTTTCATATGATCTTGCCATGTGTGGTTCATGGGTATTTAACCCCTGTTAACTCCTTCTAGAAAAGCTGAAATATGATGTGAGAATGATGTTGATTGTAAAACAAAGATTCACTGTAATCAATCAGAAAAGTAGTTTAATTAAAAATGGTTGATTTTAAGCCTATGTATGTCTAACTGTGTCACCATTAGAGCATCTCAAATCTGGACGCAGCTCGCCAAAAACATATGATCGCTTCCTGGATTCACTTGCAACGCGATTGACAGGAATGAAGGAAAGCGTCTTTGTCCTGATTGGCTGGATGCCGGTGGACCAGGAGTGCCCCAGAGTCCAGAGGTTCTCATATTATTTTTGTGACAGCTGCCAGATTGTGAGGTGAATGACTAAAGCTAAAATGACTAAAGCCACTTTTAATATGAATTCTTTCTGTCTCATGAGTTGCAGACTGAAAGCTAAGCATTAGACGTAGACCATGCCACATAAATAAGGTTGTTAAGCAGTTGGTAAACAGTGCTTCATCAATATGACCTGTCTGAGATGGTTTGACTCTCACTTCAAGGGCAGGGAAACGTCACCATGTTGTCAATGATTGTAACTAGCGGTTAGAGAAGGAAGGATGGAAGTGTGCAAAATTACGACTCATGGTGATGAGTCAACAAACAACAGAAAGATCGGGGAAACAGGAAAACAAGGCTCTTATCGATATAGAAATGCATGATAAGACTTAATAATGGTGGGAAACTGGTGGCTGCACTGGTGACTGGTGATAAAGCTGTTGTCTGTACACAAACAAACTAATTATCTGCTAAACATTGTATAGGTGCACACATTAGAGTAACACACTAATGACAGGTCAGGTGCACAGATAAATCACAAAGGGGCAAATACAAACGCAAAAATAAAAGAAAACAACAGGGAAAATCTTTTTTTGTGCTGACAGACTGCACTACAGCTGACACCCAGGATCATGGATGATGTAGGAAAATTAAGGATATTTGAAACAAGGATATATTTCTAATGGAGAAATGTATGCGCTTCTTAAAGCATCACTGCATCCAAACATGACTCTTAATACAGCCTGAGTAGAGAGAGAGAGAGAGAGAGAGAGAGAGAGAGAGAGAGAGAGAGAGAGAGAGATGAGGAAAGAAAACAGAGAGAAAGAAGAAAGCAGACAGACAGAGCAGCTCAGTCTGCCCTCTCCTCATGAACTGTAATAAGTAGAGGCTATAAGGCACGGAGAGAAGAAGAATGCAAGAGACAGGAATAAAAACAGATTCAGAGAAAAACAGAAAGAAAAAAGACAGATAGAGAAAGATGGATCTGGCCTCTTCACATTCAGCGATCAGAGGAAGGGCATCATGGAGACGAGGCAACGCTGCAGCTCAGAGCCGTCAGAGACGTGCTAGGTTCAGAATTCTTGTAGAAACCGGGAGAAAGATATAAACAAAGCATGGTGTTTGTTCTGATCACTATAAACCTATACAAACCATGCCTCTCTTTGTCTGGAGATTTTATGTGTGTTTTAATGTGGACAAGAATTTTTTTTCATCTTGATTATGCTGTTATTACTTTTTTTATGCCTACCAGTGCTTTTTTATTCATTATTACAAATAAAGTTGTTTTGTTTTCCCAAAATATAAACTGAAAAAAAGTCTAAAAAATAAATAAATAAATAAACAAATTAATTAATTAATTAATTAGTAAATAAATAAATAAATAAATAAATAAATAAAAAAAATCTGCCTGCTCGCTGACATAAAAGTAGAAATCTCCTGCTAGATCCTGTGAGATGCTAGTTTCAGTGCACTTTCAGTACTAGCTCTAGTTTGCTTTCTGGCATGCTTTAAAAAAAAATAAAATGTATAGCTTCTTATATTTGTATTTGTATCCGTTTGTAAAACAATATCTGTTTGTCCCAAATAATCCAGGCAAATGTGATTTCCGTTTTTCACTAAATATTCAGTCATGATTTTCATTTCGAGATGCCTTTCATTCTTTACTCCTAGTCATAAACTTTAGCTCATGGCTACTGGATATACAGCGTATGCACTAGGAGCAACCTCATGTGCACCAAGGGAACCTGCGGTCAATTTACATGTAATTGTGCTTCAGAAATGTATGCTGAACATTTCAAGCCTCTTGACTGCGGCAGTGAGCTGCTGTTTTGCCCTCCTGTGGCTGTGGGACCGTCCCCACGCTGTCGCCGTCACACCGACATTGTGACAGATTACAGGGCACTCCTCTGGCCAATAGGCAGCCGACTCTGCTTCTGGGCCACTGACCCATAATTCCCACTGTACCTATGCCGAGTTGACGTTTCTTTAATGGCTTACAGACCTCCGGCGAGCCTCTGCCTCCTCACTGCAATGATAGCCTATTAGCAATTCACTACGGCTTGCAGTTTTTTCTAGCTACCCTGCTTCCTGTCCAAAGCTTTGTCTGATTTCAAACTCCGGTAAAACTTCCAGCAACTGCAGGAAAAGAGAAAGTGCGGAAGAGAACGGCAGGATAGCTAGAGAGAAGCGATGTACTGTAATAGCATACTGTATGTGTCCGTTGCTCGAAAGAGAGCTAAGAGAAAGTGGAAACGTGACAAAAAGGCAAAAGAAGATGGAGAAATTGGAGGAGAGTAAAAAGAGAACTTTGCATGATATCACATATTAGCCTTGACTTAGCATAAAATACTGACTTAAATAACACAATATTGACGATAGAAGACATTTCTAACATTGTAACTTCTTGTCCTTAGCTATTTTATGTCAGGTCTATCAAGAGAAGCTTTATGATTTTGTACTCATGCTGGAATTTTGTTAGACAAAGCATACTAAGGTTTAATCAGTTATTTAATTAAATCCAATCTAATCTAATATATATGTACAGGCTTTATTGTGTCGTTTAAACCAAAAGCGGCTAACAGACAGCTAGTGCTAGTCAGTTTTGTGATTAGCTGATCATATCTAACAGAAGCTCTTCTCTTGTTGACCCATAAACCTGTCAGTTGGAAAAATCACATGCATGTGATTTCAAATTTGCAGCATGTGATATTTATGTGTGACAATATAACCAACAGAATAAGCAACTTCATGTGTGCACTGGAAGACAGTGGAACTTGTATTAAAGCCTGTTATCAGCTGGGCAAACCTAATTGAACACTTTTACTTTGTAATTAACATCATATCTCTTCTACCCAACGCTGCAGTTCGATTCATCAGCCTGTGTTCCTGAACATCTCATATCTGCTCATCTCTCCTGGGTATTTACTGCGTCTCACCAACACACACATGCACAAACAATCAGACCTGCTTCAGTGATCGATAGTGAAAGATGGACTGATCAGTGTTGTACAGACCAGCTAGTGTGTCTTGGTGTCCGTGTGTGTGTGTGTGTGTGTGTGTGTGTGTGTGTCTTGATGTCCGTGTGTCCGTGTGTGTGGGTGTGTGTGTGTGTGTGTGTGTAAGCAGTAACAATGCAAGGCTACTGTAGGAAATTAGCTTCCCACACAACACTGCCTCGGTATCTCACTGTTTTCTATTTTTAATCTTATTCTCACTTGTATGAACGTTATTTCCGGCATGAATGGACAGGAACATATCGTATCCTCATGTCGCGCGTGTATGAATATCAGTATATGATGTGTATATGTACTGTATATCCACAATATATGATGTGACCTATGTTTTGATCATTTACATACAGTACATGTGGTTAAAAATACATAGAACAACAACATACACTAGCCCTGCTGAATCCTTGAACCTGATTGGACAGAAGTGTTTATTAAGTTTATTTGTTGACTAATGTAATGAAATGCTAGTAATGCTAGCCATTAATAAGTGTTATTACTTTGGCAACCAATAGTAGGAATGCCAAAGTAGTAGTAGGAACGACTGGTAACTTGTAGCGATTTTGTGTGAGTGTAGACTGGAAGATGAAGCACTTTACTCACTACACTGATGAGAGAGAGAGAGAGAGAGAGAGAGAGAAAGAAAGAAAGAGCACATTGACATGGGTGTAGTCTGATCTCATTCTGCACTCTGAAAAGATCTAAAAGTTCCCCAAGGTTAGCTGGATAGCGCATGGGTTAATACGTCAGTCCTTGCTACAGGCTGCACACGCTGAGTATAAGCTCGCTGAGTGACGTGGTCCTGCTCCAGTCATTCCCACATGCCGCCTCCAGCCTGGCCACATTCCTCTCTCATCTAACGCACAGATGCCCACCACCCACATCCAGGTCAACACATGTACATCCAAGGCTACTCTCTATCTTCTCTTTTGACTGTAGATTTTCATGTCAAAGCCATTATCCGCTGAGACAGACAGAGAAGGCGAGAGATACGCTCAGCTTGAACTCCCACCTCAAATCGCTGAACGCTTCTACTTTGTATTTTGAAGAATTCACTCACATTCCTACCACAGTGTTGTTCGGTGCTGGATTCTGAGTAGATGTTGATTCTAACTTTTCTATACACAGATTTAGATTAATGCTCTTATTCATTCATTCATTCATTCATTCATTTTCTACCGCTTATCCGAAGTACCTCGGGTCACGGGGAGCCTGTGCCTATCTCAGGCGTCATCGGGCATCAAGGCAGGATACACCCTGGACAGAGTGCCAACCCATCGCAGGACACACACACACTCTCATTCACTCACGCAATCACACACTAGGGACAATTTTTCCAGAGATGCCAATCAACCTACCATGCATGTCTTTGGACCGGGGAGGAAACCGGAGTACCCGGAGGAAACCCCCGAGGCACGGGGAGACCATGCAAACTCCACACACACAAGGTGGAGGCGGGAATCGAACCCCGACCCTGGAGGTGTGAGGCGAACGTGCTAACCACTAAGCCACCGTGCCCCCCTGCTCTTATTCTAATATCTGTAATACATTATTGCCTACGCAAGAACACCTTACACAAGACTCGGATCAAGGATGCTCCAAATAAACTATGTTTAAAAAGATATGGTAAGGTTTTCTGTGAGATGTTTATTTAGTGTTTTTGGAAGGAGTCTCCAGTGACAGTGTTTTGGAATAGTGATGTCTAAAGCTGTAGAAAAAAAAAAAACTGATGAGAAGAAAACCATCACATCATTAAAGTAAATGGTTAACATACACTCACCGGCCACTTTATTAGGTACACCTTACTAGTACCGGTGTGGTCTTCTGCTGCTGTAGCCCATCCGCCTCAAGATGGTTCGACTTGTTGTGCGTTCAGAGATGCTCTTCTGCATACCTCGGTTGTAACGAGTGGTTATTTGAGTTACTGTTGCCTTTCTATCAGCTCGAACCAGTCTGGCCATTCTCCTCTGACCTCTGGCATCAACAAGGCATTTGCCGCTCACTGGATATTTTCTCTTTTTTGGACCATTCTCTGTAAACCCTAAAGATGGTTGTGCGTGGAAATCCCAGTAGATCAGCAGTTTCTGAAATACTCCGACCAGCCCGTCTGGCACCAACAACCATGCCACGTTCAAAGTCACTTAAATCACCTTTCTTCCCCATTCTGACGCTCGGTTTGAACTGCAGCAGATCGTCTTGACCATGTCTACATGCCTAAATGCATTGAGTTGCTGCCATGTGATTGGCTGATTAGAAATTTGCGTTAACGAGCAGTTGGACCTAATAAAGTGGCCGGTGAGTGTAGTTCTTTTTAATTGAAAATAAAGCAAGAGGAATACAGCATCACACCAACCTGTCCCTGATTATTTTTCTACAGTATAGCAACATGCCATGCCATTATTTTATACCTCGCTGAACCTTTTTCTATGAACTCAAAGCAACAGCAAATGCTCTGTTTCTTAAATCAGGGTTAATCTCAAAATATCCCCTAAAGCATTCCCAAAGATCTGTTCCTTGATTCCCGCTGCTTAAAAGAGCACTTTCTGTTTCACAGTTCACTCCTAACAGCGAGTGGCCAAATAATTCTTCCACTGAAAGCACAAGAATCAGGAGGTTAAGAAAGAAAGAGAGAATGTGAGTAAAAAGAAAACACTTAAAAAAAGCAAAGGGTATGAGTAGTGAAAGAAGTGAGACGGTGAAAAAGAGGCTAAAGAAAAGTGATTTAGCCGCCTAGTTCATCTTCATCTGTGCCCTGTCCCGAGAGCAGCTTCATGAAATAAGTCCTGCTGAAAATCAATGCTGCTTTAAGAGGTGTAAAGGTGACCTGGGCTGCACAGGTGGCCTTTGTGGACTGCTAAAATCCACACTTGTATAGCTAAGTAGAATTAATGAGGTGATCGATTAGCTGGCACGCGGCACAGAGCTCACACAGCAGAATCATATCAGGGCAGGCGAGCTGGAGCGTGACGCAGAGCCACAGCGGATTCGGCAAACACCGTGGCCACAACTACAGGCATTTAAACACAGAGCACAGGAAGATTTTTAAACAGCTTCTGTAAGTGTGTGTGTGTGTGTGTGTGTGTGTGTGTCACTCTAAGCTGCTCACTTATTCCTTCTTGGTTTCCTCAGGCCTATTATAAAAGAAAGAAAGGCAATTCTTTCCCCTGATAATACTGTATGCAGCCGAATGCACAAAACTGACAGACAGATTCAGTATTTAAAACTTTCTCTTCTTGCCATTCCCTCTCTCTTTCTCTCTCTCTCTCTCTCTCTCTCTATTGACAGAGCTCAGTCAGTTGTAAATAACGTGTATCGATATGCAAAGAAAAAAGAAGAATAAAAAAGAAGAGGACAAAGAAGAAGAAGGAGGACAACATAGAAGAAGAAAGAAAGGTCAGATGGAGTTCCAAAATTGATGCATAATTTTTTTTGGACAGAGACTGTAGTGTTAGCACTTAGTTTTAACAGTCAGAGGAAATGTTACGTTGCCGAGAATGAGAAAAAAAATGGTTGGTTTATGTTGTAACCTAAATGATAACAAGCATTTGTTCATTTCATGGATGTTCCACAATGGTAAATGCTTTAATAAATGAAACACATTAATGGTTGCTGCGTAAGTGGAATAAAACACTTTAGTGGTAGCAGTAACGTAACTTTGTTTCAGGTTGCTTCACATCACAGAACAAACGTGTGTTATTTACCTACTGTGTTTTAATTCTAACATCTGAACTTGTACACACAGCATCAACTGAGCAGCAGATGTAGATTCACTGGGAGATGGCATTAAGTGAGTTAAGCTGCAGTTATGTATTGTCCCTGCAGCTATAATGCACTGCTTTATATTTCACAGCAGTAGCTGAGAATGAAGCTCTTCCAGTGATGAATGTTTATTCCTCATAATTACAGAAAGTCTCATATTAATGTGTAATTAATTTGCATTGTAATATTGCTTTATAATCAATCTAAGCTGAATTAAATATGGTCACATAGTCTTTCCTTCCCAGGTGATCATGCTTTTTTTTTTCAATGAGTAAACTACAGTTATCACGGTCCGGTAAAATCATATTCAATTTGTTTGATAAGTTTACACTTTAGTCATCAGTGCTGCTATAACAGTGACAGTACATTAGTTATGTTCATGTGAAACTGTCAAACATCCATCCATCAAATTCTCCATCATCTATACGATCAGCCACCCCAACCTTTTATCTATGCATTAATCTATACACCTCACCCTCCATTCATTCTTCCGAATATCTACCCATTAAGTCATAAATTCATCCTGCAATTTTTGACATTCATCCAAACTTTCATCTCTGGCATCATCCACACATTCCAACCGTCCATTCATCGTATCATCTATTAAACAACTTTCCCATCTATCCAGCTATTCATGTATCTCACTACCTATTCATCCATCCATCAACCATCCATCCATCCATCCTTCCATACATACTGTACATCCAATCATCTATTTAACCCACCATCCTTACCGGTGTATAGCATTTAATCCAACCATCCATTTGTGTTCTGTTTATCTCCTAAAAGATATCTAAGCTTTCACCCCATCATTGGGGCATCTACATTTACATTTACAGCATTTAGCAGAGGCCCTTATCCAGAGCAACTTACATTTTATCTCATTTTTATACAACTGAGCAATTGAGGGTTAAGGGCCTTGCTCAGGGGCTCAGCAGTGTCAGATTGGTGGACGTAGGAATCGAACTCACAACCTTCTGATTGGTAGCCCAACACCTTAACCACTAGGCTACCACATCCCTAGCATCTATTAGCCCATGCATTCAGAACAGAGGAGTTAGTGCTCTCGTCAGAGTAACTTCAGCTGTCTGATGTGGTGTCTACACGGAGTAGGTGTAGGCTTAGCATTATTCAGCTACACTAACAGTACTAATCAATGAAAATACAGCATGACGGTACAATTGCAAATGTCTGTGTATGTACTTTTATGCTGGTGTGAAAGAGGAATATTTACAATTTATATAAACAAGTGTGCTGAATCAGGTAACGAATAACAATCTATACAAGAGATTTGTGAGACTTCTTCATGCATACAGCACAAGCGTGTGCCTCTCTAGTAAGAAGAGAGAAAGGAGTCTGATTCCAGTATTCTGGACTGGTGGTGCTATCAGACTGTAAATTTATACATACCCTGTGTTCTTGGGTGTGCTACTTATGCTAGAAGTCAAAAGGATTAAGTGCCTCATGACTATGTGTAAACATGGTTGAGATTATTCAAATTGCACTTGGATATGGAGGCTTTAGAATAGTGGTCCAGGCTTTAGTGGGGGGCTTCAGCGCTGAAGAATGCTCTTCAGATCCCAACAGTTACAGATGATGGTTGATGTACAAGCAAGCTGCCCTGCTATAAAGCAGTTTAATAATGCTTTAGTGGGATTAGTGGGCCTCACATATGCAGATGCCTTCACCTTTACCATGTCCTCTATCCGCATTTAAACGGCTTAGACAGCCACCGTGGGCATCACATTTCTGGGTAGAAAAAAAAAGAAGGCTAAAAAAAAATAATAAATAAACATGACAAGTGGCCACTTAACCGCAGACTCCCCCAGTGAAACTTGATGAGCCTTATGTCTCGACGAAACATCAACAAATGCTAAGTGACACGCTTAACTGGTTTCAGGTTGCACATCCGGGGTAATTCACTAAAAATACAAATGAGGCAGGCGGCAGCTGCAGAGGAGGGAAACCGATCACCGTTTGCCCATTCAGATAAGCAAAGAGAACGGGTTTCTCCTTGGGCTTGCAATGAAGCGAACACTGCTATTGACCAGACCTCGGCCACTGAGCCAAGTGGTAAACAGCCCGCATAGACATCATGGATTTACCTCATTTGAGAATCAATATCAAATAACCCCAGTGTTCACTGGTAATTATGGCCAGCATCCAGCATCCTGGGTATCTTTATTTTCCAAGTGCGCCATTGAATGTGTCCTTCAGGTGAACTTTCTTGTTTTGCTCTCTAACTGAGGTGGGAGTGAAGAGGCCCCGACTTTTGGGAGATTCTAATGGAAGCCTCATGGGAAAGTTGCAGGGGTATCTTCCATGACAGATCAATTATGGCCGCACCACAGCGCTTTGGGCCAGAGCACATCCCAAAGGCCATTAATATAATCCCAATGTCACCAGTGACATTACTGACTGGATAGGTAGCTCTGGAGTGGAAAGGCTTGGAGCTTCTAACCTGCTGCACTCTGATGACTTGACCTACACGAGGTGACTCACTCTCATTTCAGATTGTGTCGCAGATTGATAGGAATCTACCTGACCACTGTGGGGTTCCTGAATTCACATATAACACTATTGGCCTTCTCCATTGATCTCATGTTGTAAGTTCTGATTGCCTCTACCGTACAACGAGGTACTAGATGGTCCATCTATGTTCCCAAGTCCACTGGGGTAGATCGAACCACGCTATTCTGCAGTACGATTTCAAAGAGCGACAGAGAGAGAGACAGTGTGTGTTCTCCATTAGTGCTTTGGCAGCATGATGTCCTGTTCGCAATCTCATACACAGCAGCCTAAAGGAACTCTGTATGAAATGCACAGGTTATTCTGGTGTGTGTCTCTCAGCAGGAGATGGTTTCAAAGCTGCCGTGCACAAGGAAGATGGACAAGGAAGGAACAGGGTTTGTCACACACAGACAGACCTCTGGGAGATTTAGGAAAGTCCAGCAAAAACCAGAGGGGATTTAGGCAGTGGTCTTTTTCCCACTTTTTTCCTGGTCATGATGTTTGCTTATTCGAAGAAGTTCCAAAACCCATACAGCATGTATGTGACTCATTTTCTGAAAGTTCAGTCTGTGACAACGTATGATGTAAAGCAGGGATTTTCAAGCGGACATGAACTGGGCGTCTTGTGAGGTTTTAAATTAGCTAGGTATCTCTCTGTCGCTGTCTGTGAACACTGTTTCTGCTCTCGGTGTCTTGGGCATTATCCATCTGTCTCTTTCTCTCTCTCGCTGTACTGAAACTCTCTCACTCACTGTGTACTTTTTTAAATCCAGCCAAGCAGGATGCCACGCTGCTGACACACACAGGCTGTGACAGGCTCTTTACATTCACCACTGACAATTAGACTTATTCCTGCTGGCAGAAAGAGAGAGAGAATGAGAGGGAGAGAGAGGAAAAGAGAGAGAGAGAGAAAACGTGACAGCGATGAGCGCTTGTTTGACAGCGTGGACGTGGAGATGGAAATGTGGTAATTTGGAGTAATTCGGCAATGCGTCGGCAGTAACCGGGCCTGCCTGTCTGTCGGCCGAAATAAATGGGGTCAGCCGTGTGTGATCGGCAACTTTCATTTATATGTAAATTACCCCGTCGCTATAGCGCCAGCATGCAAGCGCGCATGTGCACACGCACGCACACGCACACACACACACACACACACACACTCTCACAGCACCCCAAGCTTCACTTTCCATGAGCACTCACACCCACAGCCGGGTATATTGCTGTGCTGCAGGGCTTGTGTTTGTTTAACATCAGGCCGAACTGCAGGTTCTGACTCACTGGAACAACACAACACCAGGGATCTTTCCAGGAAAAAAACATATTTTTATATTCTTTAAATGCACTCTGTGTACTACTGGTTTTGTTGATTTTTTTTCAAGAGCAGATACAAATACAGATATCGTTTTACATCTCTATTAACGAAATAATGTTGGATGAATTTTGATAAGAATCGCTTTATGTGCTCCGGCATTCCTTTTGTTTATCATGATTTATTCATGAGCTCTGTGTCTTTGAAGACATACGGATGTATTCCACTTTCATATGACATTTTTTCTTCAAAGAGCCCACAACTTAACTAAAATAAGTGTGATTGCATGATATATAATTGTACGTGTCTTAAAGTTGTTTTTCTCAATAAATAAAGCAGAAAATAAACACAACTAAAATCATTCACTAAAATACATTAACTCTAGCTTGAAGGTCAGAATAAATGCAAAGTAAGATGTTTCTTTTTATGTATAGTAGATGACTAATATATGATGGACATATATATAGTCTTGGAGATTTGAATGTATTCTCTTCTAATTGTCAGATGATAAAGTTTAGATATTGTGTACATACTGTATCTAATAGCTCTTCTTACTCTGCTCTGATCGTATTCTCGTCTTAACCTCTCAGCAGTCGCTGTACAAAGTTATTCGGTTATATGTCTGTTGCAATTGATAAGCGGAAAGCTGTCCCTGCAAGCTGCAATGCATGCTGGGAAGCTGTGTGCCCTCTCTAACCAATGGGATTCTCTCCTGCTGAGTCTTGTGAACAAGAGCTGAGTCAATGTATGTCATGTTGTACCGTGTCTCGAGAACAAGGCGAGTGTTTCTGTCCTTTGTCTCCCACTTTGTTTTTCTTCTCTCTTATGCAAGGTAAACAAACTAATAGCCCCAAACCCGATGCCCTCCTCCACCCCTACCCCGTAATCCCCGCCGTGACAGAAACTTGAACCCACAGCTAATAAATTTGATTTTGAGATACGGCTATGTTTTCGTTTCTGTTCCTTTGCCTGTGCTTTTTTGGAAACAATGGCCGTACTGTGTGTCTAGCATTCATTTCACGCCATTAAAGGTTAATGTAGCATTTTGTGTGGCGTGTGGGGGTGGCAGAGTCACTGCAAGTGGCCCCTTGGCTTCAGGAGCATGAGTTTCCCTTCACAGCACTGATTAACTCACTGCCTCATCAACTCTCCAATGGAGCTCTTACAAACAGTCCAATCCTGCGACCAACGCTTACCGAGGAACACTTCCTTCGTCTTCGCCGTCTATTACGAGCTACAGAAAAGGTGCATAAAACCACTG
Source organism: Tachysurus vachellii (assembly GCF_030014155.1). Taxonomy (NCBI): domain Eukaryota; kingdom Metazoa; phylum Chordata; class Actinopteri; order Siluriformes; family Bagridae; genus Tachysurus; species Tachysurus vachellii. The sequence goes on from NC_083460.1 coordinate 26,937,951, forward strand.
TGATGTCTGCAGATCAGATTTCCTTCCATCTCTTCCTCCGCTGACGTGACTGCACGACCGCTCCAAGCGAAAAAGCTCCTGCTCCATCTGGTTCATCAACGTACAGTTTTTAATATCTTTCCTTTGATGTGAAACTGTGAAGGTTTTTAATATCTTTGTGCACACAAAACAAGAAGATGATGTGTTTTTAATTAGTTTTAAGGTTAAGGTTGTGTGTACCTTCATCTAAAGTCATCAGAACCCAAATTGAAACGCTAACCTCATAGAGAAAGTACTTTAAAAGACTTTCCAATAATTTAATATCCCTGTAATTTACTTTGGATGAAAGCATGACCCGCACTATTCGCAGATCTACTTTCCAATTTTTTCGCAGACTTTCCATTACTTCACATTTTTGGGCCACATGTTAAACCATTACTGTACTATGTTAAAACATCAGTGTGCAAAACGGATCCGCAGTGGAATTGTAAATGTGAAACACGACGCCTTAATCTTTACCTGTGTCTGCCTCTAGAAACACTACAAACACTACAAGAAAAAAAAGGAAATAGAGAAATGGTAGCATTAGAAGAGTGGTGTGTGAATTCTCACTTAGTTCCTCAACCTCAGGTTGATTTACCTAATTTTTTGCCTAATTTAAACCTCCACCACCCTGACCAGGCAGATACTAAGGATGAATGACGCACAACTCCACAGGTTCATGTTAATAAATGATGTCTTTGTTGGAAGTGACAACATGAAAATAGCATGAAAATAAAAGCCTCCAGCTCCAGTGATATTGCACTTGATCCTAGTCCCGATGCATAACTCTAGTGTCAACCAGATGCGCCTCTAATTTGTATTAGCATCTGATTCTTTCAGAATAATTTATTTGTATTTGGTCCCATCCCTAAGGTAAAGTGTCACAAATGACCTCTCGTCACTTGTTGTGTGAAACTCTGACCCTCAAACCAGCTCTGTGTCCACTCCCTCAGCCCCTCAGCCCCTCGGCTCTCTGTCACTCCATCCCGATTGTGGAATGAAGACTTCAGGGCCAGGCAAACAAATTTGAATAAATTGCTGCACCGTGACTAGAAAGGTTAAGCTCCAATACCCCCCACTTCCCCCTTTTCCGCTTTCCCTTTTCTGCATATCGGCTGCCACATTAATTCTCATCAGCAGGCCGCGGCGAGTGGATGTGACTGGAGCTGTCCTGCTTTCCTGCTTCTGCCTGTTGCACCATTTTGCATTTTGTTGAGCTCCTCACACTTACATGGGCCTTTAATAAAAACGTCAACAGCCAAATCCAAAGAGAAATCTTTAAGAAAAACATGCTGTCGGGACATGGGAGCATGGGGTGGAGGAAAAAGTGTGGAAAAAAAACAGAGAGAGAGAGAGAGAGAGAGAGAGAGAGAGAGAGAGAGAGAGAGAGAGAGAGAGAGAGAGAGAGAGAGAGAGAGAGAGAGAGAGAGAGAGAGAGCAAGAGAGAGAGAGAGAGAGAGAGAGAGAGAAAAAGAGAGAGCGAGAGAGAGAGAGAGAGAGAGAGAGAGAGAGAGAGAGAGAGAGAGAGAGAGAGAAAAAGAGAGAGCGAGAGAGAGAGAGAGAGCAAGAGAGAGAGAGAGAGAGAGAGTCGAGAAAACAAGGCGAAGTGAGGGGAGGGTACAGTTGCCATGGAAACTTCTGACCTTTAAAGGTGATGCAAAGTTCAGCAAAGTTGTTTCTCTCCCTCACTTAAAGGGGAGTGACATTTAATAGTCCCCATAGGTCAAAGGAGGGTAACAAACACCAAATAAAGGCTGCCAGCTGCTTGAATAAGAGACTGCTATATTATCAACATGTCCCTTGGCTGTGGCTTTGGTAGAGTGCGTTTCTCTTTAGAGGCCAAGGCCACATCTGAAAGGTCTGAGGTTTTTCAGCTTATGGAAGCTCATCTCTAGGGGAAAGCTGCCACGATTAGCCACCAACCTCTGTGGCCTCCTTCTTCCTTCTCATCTATTGGTCATCATTTAAGATTCAGTTGAAAAGAAAGCTGGCTCAGGTCATTGTGTCCATGAACCTCAGTGCTTCTTTTCTATCTTTGTAACCGCAATACTTTTTTTAAAAAAAGAAACTAGCCATATGGGTAAAATATGAAGGAAGAATCAGATAAAATGTAAGTCATCTCCAAACCCTGAGGCTTATTACACAGTAACTACATGCAGAACGATGCAAAATGATAAAGTTAATATTACATATTAAGTCTAATAAATCAAAGCTTGGACACTTCCTCAGACCTTAAATCTGAGTCCATGCTTTAGTCTAACACCATTCATGACACAAAGACAAAATCTGTCCTTATTGCCCTTCATAAAAAGAAACACCGCTCGAATATTCCTCTTACTGAAACAAAAAAACTGTTCAAGCTTCATTAAAGCTGCCAAAGAGGAAGCCAGCAGATGGCACTGTATCTATGGGTCAGTAGATTTGTACGTCTCACACACTATACTGAAGGTAGGACAAGAAAATAGGGGTAGATTATATCACAAAAATATCATCAAGATTCTCTGAGACAGTTTCACAAGACATGCCCGGTGTCACCACATACTACAGGTTTGCTAACAACCCTTAAGTCTACATAAAAGAAATAACCATTAAACAAATATAAAATCAACTCTATATTAAATCAACTGCTTCAAAGCAGATTGTGACCATCTCATAAAAGTGTATGGTGATGTAATCTATAACAATATGGATATTTTATCATCACATCATCCAGAAATAAAGTTTTACATTGTCAGTAAAAGGTGAACGCTAGACAAAAATAATCATCTGCTAACTTTCACAAGTCGGCCACATCTACTTCAACAAACATCTGGTTGGAATTAGAGTAAAAAGGAAGTGAAAAGGCACTGAGGATTGCTCTGTGTCTGTTATTTTGTAGTATCCAACCACGCAAATGCTTTCAATTAATATCATTCCTCATTCAGCATTCTTGTTTTTATATTTTAGATATTTGCAGTTTGAGTGAAAAGGCTACGTTTCCTCTGCGGTTCATCGTCTACCCGTAAACAACCTGCTGTGCAATTTAGACCTATTAAATCCATCAACGTTCCCTGATAGACAAATCACCGTTGCAAGGTACTCAACACACTGCGCTCAGGCACACTATATATACACTTTTAAAACTCTGAAAAAGAAAATAGAATAGAGAGCCAAAGCGTCTATGATCACATTCCCTCAGTTCTCAGCCTCTAATGTCCTCTAAATGAACAGGAGCAAAACAGGGCATCGGTATGTACAAGAAACGCATTAATTACCGCCTCACAGAGATCAGAGCCAGGTTAAGACAAGGTGCACTGCTGAATATGAGGATATCTGGGTGACTGTAATTCCTTCAGCTACTGTAATGGTTAATCTCACTTAACATCTAAACACCTAGCATCCGTACGCAACTTTTATTTCCGACACAATAGCACATCTTAAGTATTTATTTTTTTATTGAACAAGCAGGTTTATACCACTGCATGTTAAATTCCCAAATGCGATTGGTCAACATTTATAAGATGTTGGCTTATTTTAAACAGCAGCTTAGACAGTATTGCTGGCTACAATGTTTATATCAACAAATAGTACAAACTAATACAGTGAACCCAGCTTTAATGTTAATTTAGTTAAAGTAGGATGCAAGTGCCTGATCTCGGTCTTTGCTTTACAACGGAGAATAAGAAAAAATCACTGCCACATTCCATAACGTTGGTCAAAGCAATACTAACAGACATGAGGAGGCTTCATTATCACTATTAGAAGAGCAACGATAGAAAATTCAGAGAAACATCGCTTAGGCTTAATAAGAAAATAGATCAATGTTAAGACATTTACAAATGCTCTTGTCACTCCTCGCACTGCACCTCGCACCCTCAGAGCTACTAGCACTGCTCCACCGGTACCACCTTCTCTCAGGGTAAGAGGTAGATATACAGCAAGACTCTTCTTTGTTCTGGCAGCGAGGTGGTGGAATGAACTTCCCCTAGATGTCCGAACAGCTGAGTCACTGGCCATCTTCAAACAACGGGTGAAGACCTACCTATTCCTGAAACACTTAAACTAGCGCTTAATGTCTCTGTTTGTTTTATGTGTGTTAAAAAAAACCCTGAACAGAGTTTTAGGTTAATGGTATGGTAAGTCTTTGACCTAGTGAACCAGTGTTAATGGATTCAGATGAATGTAGACCAAATGACGTCTGCCAAATGCCGTAAATGTAAAATGTAAATGTACAATGATTCAAAAAAAAGTGGAATAAATTAGACAACTTTATCAAAAACATAAACAACAAGAGTTTATGTTTGACAAATGGAGTGAATCAGAAATACAATGACATGGAAAAAGCAGGTTTGTTGCACTTGGAACCACGCTACATAAAATTGCAATCATTCGAAAATGCTACGGTATTAGTGGAACCCAACACGACAGGATGTGCTGTTATTTGAAAAGAATTGACTTCAGGGAGTAACCAGAATCAGCTTCAGATGGGGCATCACGCCAGCATGTTACTGATTATTTTCCTTTAACTGCATGCCATGTTGTGTCTTGTTTCTCACTCATTTCACAAGAGTGAGAAGGGTAAAATAGGAAAGAACATATGGAAGCAGTCCAAATTGAGGCTTTGCCAAATCAAAGAACTACTCAAAACTGCCAATGGAGGCAGTATTTCGGTCATTGAGGTGAGGAAATGTGAGTGCAACTTGCAGTCACATCCAATCAGTGAATAAATAAGTGTGTGAATAAACAGCACATTTGGCCTGTGTGGACAAATCAGAGAAAATACCTGAGGCTGTCTTTGAGAGAGGGTGGGGGGTGGGGTGAGAAGCATCTCCCTTCTCTGATTCATAAGAATTTATTATTGATTTGGAGAAGAAAGAACGAAGGATCAAAGATGGGCAGATGAAGGAAGAAGATCAACCTGTCAATCATTCCAGGACTGACCCTCGGTTCTGCATCCAATCCATAAGCGCGAGTCTACTTGCTTTCTCTGGAGCATGGTGAGACTGTGGGATAGGGCAGCTCCATTAATCTTCAACCTAATAACAGTGGTAATGTTACACATTATCGAAGAGCGCCGGGCCCCTGAATTGCTATGTTACATGATCAGGGCTCTCCCTGTACGTAAACGTGTTCCACTACCAAGGACATGTGTGGTTGGAAGATAGGAGCTAACAATGTACGCTCTTTCCTGTTATTGACCCGCTGGATAGGGACATGCATAGATTTCTCAATCTGGATGATAAGTGGCTTTGATAAAGCAGGTTAGCATTGATAAATCTATAAAAACTTGGATGGAGAGTTAATGAGTTTGGTTTTCTATTGGATGCCACCTCATTTCCCAAACACAAACACACATAATCTCACTCATTTTTACCACAGCTAAGGGACTCTGGCGTGTTATTTCGGTGTATAGCAAGCAATCAATTAAGCTGCCTTTTGTTGTCTCAGAGAAGCCACAATCTTACTGAAGCCTAACAAACTAGGTGTGTGTGTGTCTGTGTGTGTGTCTGTGTGTGTGTGTCTGTGTGTGTGTGTGTGTGTCTGTGTGTGTGTGTGTGTGAGTGTGTGTGTGTGTGTGTGTGTGTGTGTGTGTGTGTGTGTGTGTGTGTGTGTGTGTGTGTGTGTGTGTGTGTATAATAATCTGAGTTTATAAGAAGCTTGGCAATTTATCTACAAATGCATAAAAAGGATTGTCAATAAGCAGAGAGAGCAGGAAAACCCAATCTCTGCTGTGCAGCCAGGTCATTTGCTTTCTGTTGTAAGATGTGAGCAGAGATATAAGGATCTTACCATGAAGTAAAATCAATGAGCCATGGACTCATTCAGACTTTGATGTTAAAGATGAATCTGGCATGAAAACAGTAGGTCGGGAATATAGCACAGTTCAAAAGGAGAAGTATTTGTGGAAATTGTACACTGATACCTACTGTGGGCCGACCTGCATCACACGAGAACAAATTAAAGCAATAAGCCATTAGAGGCCATGTGTTACACTGATTTTTCATGAGTAAGGGCACTCTTAGACATGAAGCGAAGTGTAACGGTGATATAAACAATATGATAAAACCCAGTGTTCAAGTCCAGTGTTGTTAATAAAACTACAGGACATTCCATGGACAGAACAATGGCTTAAAGGCTTTTTTTTTTTTTTTTTTAATCACTTGGCCTAAATATTTTAGTCCACACCCAGGACCACTTCTGGGCTCGTTTGGAGAAGGGGCTCGTAATCACAGGTTTGCATTCACATCAGACATCCTTCAGAGGGCTCCCGGATGGTGCAGAAAAGAGTTTGCCCTTCATCCTGAGATTGCTTTCTGAAACTCTGTCACAATGTCACAGTCATCCAAGAGTCCAAGAGACAAAACTGCTGTCGTTTTCTGCCCCCCGTCAATCACAGAGGGAGGACGGGATGGTGTGTTACGCTGCATGACGAGCATAATGTGGTTGAATGCATTCACATGTCTAGAGGGAGCAATTGTTAGCCTTCACCCTCTCTGATTGGTAGCTGTTGTTTGATGGAGTGATCTGGCTGATGGGAGAGAATTAACTGGTGACTAAAAGGAGAATAATGAGAGGAAATCCAACATTGGTGCTGAGATTTCACCTTGCAAGCAACCTTTTTATCAGGATACTGACAATTGACAGCTTAGGCACATCTTACAACAATTTTAAATGCATCCCAGCCAGTAGGATTTAAAACCAAAGTTATCTGCTTTATAATCAGTGTTTTTGTTCAGCAGCGTAAGTCCATTGCATGAGTCCTTCCCCTCTGTATTCATTCTAACTAATGCGCCACACTCACTTATACTAGCGCCGGTGTAAAAACAGGTCCAATCAATAGAGCATCTCGCTGACTTCCTCAGCACCAACAGAGCCGAGCATGACTGATCTGTCAAACTATTTTACCAGCTCGATGGCACTATGCAGTCCATGTAACACTTCACACCTGCCTGCGCTCCAATACACCTGCCTGCATTAGCACTTCATTATCCCCAGAGCAAGTGTGGAAAGCCTAGCTAATCTCCTGTGTTCTAAAAGTGCATGTTTAGTGTGACGTCCTTTAAGTCCCTCACACTAAACCCCGCTGTGCATCCAGCAGCAGTCCTCACAGGGCCTGCTCTCTTTAGCTTTTTTCATAATTCTATGCACCCTCACTTCCCCTGAGTGCAAATCAAATACAATCCAGAACCTAACCTCACCCTTTTCTCTCACACCTTCAGCTCAGCTCTTTTCTGGTTTAATGCTGCTTTTAAAAAAAAAAGAAAAAAAAAAAAAGGTTCACATAATGACAGGAAATGACAGGAGTATGGACTTCCTTTTTCTGATGGACCTAAATCAGTACAGTCTGTGAGAGCTAATAATTCTGATGACACTGAGGTCCCCAAGGTCCAACAGGTAATTGTATTGTATACAGTACATGAGTAAATAAGAACACCCACACACACACACACACACACACACACACACACACACACACATACACACACACACACACAGAGAGCAAATTCATCTGTCTGTATATGTTTCTCCAGAAATTCCTAAATTTCTGCATACAAAATGCTGAATTCCTGAATCTGATTGGTCAAAATCTGTAGATACATTTTCAGTAAACGCACTAACTAATATATTAATCTAATATAATGTTTTCATTTTTATAGCAATAAGGCCTTCACAGGAACTTCAATTGCAGATGCTCCACATTATCTTATATGTATAAACGTGTGGGTGCTTAACAAAAAAAGCATTTTTTTTTACATAGATACTGTTACTTTTAATAATGTTTCTTTAATATTTTTGGACTGTCAGATGTTCCAAAGCTGTTCCAACCCAGGAGTCCAAGTCCAAAATGGAGAAATTTCTGTCTAACATATGGAACATTTTCATGATACACTGCAATTTTCTGTAGCTCTGTTTGGTCTGTATATTAAAATGTGAATCCATTTAATCTAAAAATGAAACACAAAACAACATCTGAGTCACTGGCTTTCTTGCATTGGTCCTGTCCTTTTCATTGAATTAAGGTTTAAGGTTATTTTTGAGCTCCACCCTCACTGTAACGCTGTAGTGATGCAGTGTGATATCTGAGCGATGGATGGCATGGGAAGAGGGGTGACGAGGCTTAACGTGACATGAGCGTCTAAGCTGTCAGGTCGTGCTGGAGATACAGCCTCCATGTGTAGCTCAGGGGGAAGAGCGCTAGTCATGCATGAAAGCTCTGAATGAGCACTGATGTGCTTTATTAAACTCCTTCGGACAGCTTGTATTTGTGTAGACGTGTGCTTGTGTTCAAATATTTTCAAATAAATGTGTGGCTATAACCCCACGATGGACATGACAAGTCTAAATTTAATCCCAGCAGCCATGTGGTGTGTAAAGTTCTGTTATTATTTTATAACGGCAAAATTCTGGTTGTTTTCTTTCTTTTTTTTTTTTTAAGCACACATGCGAAACATATTTGAATGCACACACTTAACACTGTCATCACAGGCGACAATCACATCCTAAATTAAATCTTATGGAAATAACTGGTAGAGATCTTACGATACAGAAAAAAACAATGTTTTGTACTACTTTTAAACTACCAATATATTCCATTTAATTGAGTTTAATAGTGTGATGATTTTTTTTTTTTTTAGCAAAGTGGAATGAATTTCAAATGAAGCCTGTGTGTTTAACGTTTATAAATCACAGCCACAAAAAAAGGATCTAATTGTCCCAAATGATGACGATTGCGCTGCTGCACGTTGTTGGCAAAATGTGTGAAATTGCAGTAGCTATAATGTCTGCTGGGTAGCAACCAATCACGGCATGGAAGCACTGATAACTTCCTCGATGAGATCTCGAGCAGAAAGTCATTCCTGTTTAAATCACATTTCGAGATCTGAAAGATGAGCTTGCTATCGGTCGTATGATTCCTTTAAAATAATAAATAATAAATAATAAACGTTTCTGGGGGGCACGGTGGCTTAGTGGTTAGCACGTTCGCCTCACACCTCCAGGGTTGGGGGTTCGATTTCCGCCTCCGTCTTGTGTGTGTGGAGTTTGCATGTTCTCCCCGTGTCTCGGGGGTTTCCTCCGGGTACTCCGGTTTCCTCCCCCGGTCCAAAGACATGCATGGTAGGTTGATTGGCATCTCTGGAAAATTGTCCGTAGTGTGTGATTGCGTGAGTGAATGAGAGTGTGTGTGCCCTGTGATGGGTTGGCACTCCGTCCAGGGTGTATCCTGCCTTGATGCCCGATGACGCCTGAGATAGGCACAGGCTCCCCGTGACCCGAGGTAGTTCGGATAAGCGGTAGAAGATGAGTGAGTAAGTGAGTAATAAACGTTTCTGACCTTTGACTTCTGACCTGCATTGTCTCAGCACAGCGCAAAAGCACACAAGAAACCCTTATAACCCAGACATTCATGTTAATAGGTGTGTTTACCTATTAAAAATGGCAGATCTGTATACATGAAAAATAAAACATTTTGAGGATGAAACACAGAACAAGGACCTTAAACTCCAAAGACTCTACAGAGCCTGGGATTATAATTGCTTGTTCTGTAATGGTGTGTTTGTGATGTTAGTCTGTGCTGTTTATGTTCATATACACTTAAAAAAAAAAGTGTTCATACATTGTTTATTGAAGCGGATGGCTCTGTCAGCTCTGATTCATTGTGTGGTAGGACTGCTAGCTAAAATCTGTAGCGTGAAGATGAAGAGCTATGACATGATAACAAATGCAGCTCAGTAGCAGTGGGTATGTGGACTGTGTATGAGACATATGAGGACAATGAGTAAGGTGTGTGTATGTGGACTGTGTATGAGACGTTTGAGGACAATGAGTAAGGAGTGTGTATGTGGACTGTGCATGTGAAGTGTGTGTGGAGTGTGTATGTGGAGTGTGTGTGTGGAGTGTGTATGTGGAGTGTATATGAAGTGAATGTATTAGGAGTGTGTATGTGGAGTGTGTATAAGAAGTGTTTATGTTGAGTGTGTATGTTGAGTGTATATGAAATGCATATGAAGGGTGTGTTTTAGGAGTGAATATGTATAAGCCTGTATGATGAGTGTGTATGAGGAATTTGTATGAGGAGTGTGTATAAGGAGTGTGTATGAGGAGTGTGTGTATAAGGAGTGTGTATGAGGAGTGTGTATTAGAAGTGAATATGTATGAGTGTGTATGAAGAGTGGGTATGTGGAGTGTGTATGAGGAATTTGTATGAGGAGTGTGTATAAGGAGTGTGTATGAGGAGTGTGTATAAGGAGTGTGTATGAGGAGTGTGTATGTGGAGTGTGTATGAGGAGTGTGTATGAGGAGTGTGTATGTGGAGTGTGTATGAGGAGTGTGTATATGGAGGTGTGTGTACTAGGAGTGAATATGAGTGTGCATAAGAAGTCTGTATATGGAAAGTGTATGTGGAGTTGAAGCACAATAGATTCACAGTGTCTTACTTACCTAACTTACGTGTGTGTGTGTGTGTGTGTGTGTGTGTGTGTGTGTGTGTGTGTGTGCGTGCGTGCGTGTGTGTGTTCTTGTGTGTGTTGTCAGTGAATGTGACAGTCATGGTCAGGGCTGATCGTGAAGCATGCAAGTAGGCCTTCTCCCCCAGAGCTCTCAACACTCTCCCTGGCAGAACACATCACTGTCATGCGCTCACTGACTCACACACATACGCACTCACACACACACATTCACAAGCATATATACTGTGTATGTATATACAGTATATATATATATATATATATATATATATATATATATATATATATATATATATATATATATATATATATGCGCTTGTGTGTACGCATGTGTGTGTAAGAGAGAGTGCATGACAATGATGTGTGTGTGTGTATATATATATATATAATCCTCTAATCCTGCCACAAAATATGTTGTACATCAGGATATTAGACAAAACATTGGATATTGGATCTTATAACAGATGTTTGGAATTGGATTGGAAGTCCAAACACTAAAATTGTATTTACAAACTAAACTGACTTTTGTCATTGGAAATCATCTCTCAAAAAGTTTTATTTTTCTTCTTTTGTTAAAAGAGTTTAATTGACTTTAAAGAGTTTAATTGTGAAGTGCTTCCGTAAAAAGAAAAGTATGCTATAAAAATGTCCTGCAATGACTCGTAGCCCTTTTCCTCTTCTAGCCATAAATATTTATAGCACATGGGTTGTGATAGGTGTCTGCCAGCTAAAAGTAGATTAGAGGATCTGTTTTGTGGAATAATATTTAAACGGAGGAAATTCTATGTGACAGTACTGCTACACTCCCCAAACACCATCCTCGACATGCACAATAACACACAAAGCCCTGTCAAACCCGGGCCTCATATTTCATCACTTCATATACAAGCAGCTTCAAAAATCCACATCATGATGTCCTGTTACAGCAAATCACACACGGACCCCATCACCTCGATGAGCACACTGTGCAATTAGTGCACCATAAACAGGGTGATATTTTCAGTCTAGCTGCAGTGCCTGCCACACACCGCACATCGTTCAGCTCTGTCTGTGGCCTGGCAGCCACCTAATGGGAGTTTTAGACTAATTAACTGGTGCCTCTACGGTGGATTTAGAGGGAAACAACCTACCGCTAGGTACATGCATTCATATGCAAACAAAGGCACAAAGCGCCTGCAACACTGGGTTTTGGGTGTGTAATTAAATTCAATAAATAAGCAAAGGTGAAGAAATAAATCAAGTGGAAACTGATGAACAGCAGGAGATTAAATGCCACTGAGGCGTGCTGACAAATATTTCAGTATAATTTTTAATAGGATAAAATGGGTGCAGACACGCATAAAAACACATAGCAACAGCTCCCAGTCACGACTCCTGAATACTCTTCACGACAAAAAAAAAAAAAAGATTTATAAAATTAACTTAGCGTTCATGCCACCAACATAACAGCAGCTCACGTTCTCAGTGAAAAAATGCCAGTCTTTATTAATGACTATTGGTGTTGAACTAAATGCTGAATAAAACATGAGGGGCAGCTGTGAAAAACTGAATAACACTGGTAATTAGGTGCTAAAGGGGAGGGGGCAAATGTAGGTCCCTGTGAATATTAATGATCTCATTGTGAAAGTGTGGAACAAGTAAACTAGGAGTGTTTTCACACTTCTAGTCGGATACTGAGTCTGGAATGGTTTTGCCAGACAGAGAAAAGGTCCTTCTGGATCTTGTAACAGACGTTATATATGCTATGACCCCTGCAAAAAAATTTGCTCATCAGGAATCAGGTAATCTCCAACAACGTCTTTATCCTGGTGTGAAACCTGGAACCTGGATTCAGGTGGATCCTTGAGCCTTATCCCAGGAACATTAGGCGTGAAGCGTGAATACATGCTGTATTGGACACGACTACACTGGAGAACACCAGACACACACAGTTACACCTAGGGGCAACTTTTTGTAAACAATCCACCCGCCAGGGAGGAAACCAGGGAACCAAGGAAACTCAGGTAGAAACCTGGTAAACATGCAAACCCCCACACAGACAATAACCCAGTGTTGAAATGAACCGAGGACTCCAGAGCTGTGAGGCAGCAACAATACACATGGTACATTCCTACTACACATTTCCTTCTCCATATTTTTTGACTAAAAGAGTTTTACTTGCGTTTTCAGACTAACCCCTTTAAAAATACCAACCAAAGTTAACCCCAGAGTTTTTGTTTTTTTTTTTGTCAGCTGGACCAGATTTCTGTTCCCCAGTTTTAGAACCCACGATTGAACAAATCTTTCTCAGTTGACCAAATGAACTGAACTCAGCACAAGCAGTCTCAGTACCAGACATAAGTGCAAGCATGATGCCATTAGGTACAAAGAACGTTTAGAACAAAGCCCTTTAATAGTCAAAGAATCAAACTCTACCTCTACCTGAATAATCTTTATCTATATGTTTATTTTATTATACCACTTTTCTAAATCAGTGTTAAAGAATCAAGAGTCGAATCATATACTGTACTGACGTTACACCACAAAATTGACCATGACACACAGTTAGTTCTATCACCTCTACCCCAAACTGCTTATCCCAAACTGCCACAGAGAAGCAGGAACAACACCATTAGAGCCAAAGAGCACAAATGGCTTTTTACTCTGGCTTTTCTCTGAGGAAGGCTGCTGCTAGAGCCTGAGTGTGGCCATCTTAACTCTCCCTGTAGCTCTGCCACTCTTTATCGCCTTTGATGGAGGCGAAGCGAGGATTTAAACTGCAAGAGCAAAATCGCTTTCCCTTAGCCTTCTGCTCCTCAACAGAAAATTCCAGACAAGTCTCACTCCTCCTCCTCCTCCTCTGCTCCACCTTCATCCCCCCATCCCCCATCTCTCTCTCTCTCTCTCTCTCTCTCTCTCTCTCTCTCTCTCTCTCTCTCTCTCCTGAACCTCTCAACAGCTGCTCTCTCTTTATTATCTGTCCCTTCTTCCCTTCTCCTGCCCTTTTCCTCTAATCCACCAATACACTCCCACACTCTAGCCGCTCCCCACAGAGCCCAAGCCTGATTTGCCTGTCTGGGTTGTTCGGAGTTTTTGCTGGCATTTGCCATTGTCTCGCCAACATTTCACTCCCTCTCGGTATAATAAGATGGATTAGGACTTGTTTTGACAGTTAGTTAGAGAAAAGGTAGAGGGTAAAATGCCAGCGAGGTAATTCCACTTTGAGTAGCCTGACGAATCAAAGTGGGTGAAATAAGCCTTTGTGTGTCTGCGCTTGACTGCAATCTCTTCTAAAGCTAATAAAAGCAGCCTTCAAAGTGCATTCACCCTACAGACTTACTCACAGACATCCTCCCTCACAGATGTGTCTGATTAGATATGTGATTTGGAACAGATCAAAAACGCAGCACACAAGGCTGGTCCGATTCAATTCCTTCGTCAGGGTCAGGACAGCACAGGTACTGGACAGGAACTATAAACCAACATGACAGCTCTCATTTCACTTTGCCTTGCCCCAATAACCTTGATCAGGCTGGGTAGTAGGCATGGTGGTCATTCAGGCATCCCCCGGGCTTTTCCCACTGGGACTGCTATGTCTGGCTCTGTGTTGTGCAGCCGGCCTCTCCTGCTGCTGCATCATATGTCTAATTTCCTCGATTAGCGAAGCAAATTCTGCTCATCACCTCCATCTCAGCCATGGTCAACCCCTACGTCATTATCCTCAATGGAGCCATCCATCAACACATTTTAAACTCATTTTAAAGCTTTTAAGAATACACGCTGCCCAAACGGACGTTGTTTGGATGATTGACTTGATCTCTTCATGATCGCAAACCCACCACACACCTGTAAAAGTTCTGTCTGACTGAACCGTCAACCAACAGCAATCCAACTCAACTGAGCTACTCTGGGAGACATCGGATATAAAGATTCTACAAATCGATCTAGTCAGATTTATAAAGCCTTAGGATGTCCTGTAAGGGGAAGCGTCTCAAAAGAATACAGACCTCTTGTATGAAATATAAGGGTTCTGCTGAAGGATAAGCTGAAGAACTTTTAAGAGTCCTACATTCATTTGGTTTAATAGCGACAAAAAAAATTTATTTATTCGTAATGCAAAAGAATATTTTAAGGTTTGTGGATGTCACAGAACACATTTAAATTAGTGGATGTCAGTCAAGAGCAATACATTTAGAGCTCTTTACATTTTTCCTACAAGCTAACAAGTCATGTGACATGTCGACGATGTCACCTCCATCCACGTCATTGTCTCTATTCCAAATTACAGTTCAGTTTTTCCTTGTTATGACTCCCCTCGGTCTAACATTTACAATGCCATTCTTACCTTTATTCTTCAGAATATTTAATAGTTTGTTTTTTAGACACATTGTATTGTAGCTTTTCTTCAGTAATTCCAAATATTGTTGAAACGCTGTATAATATGGGGTCGTACTTATAATCCTGAGCAGGAAGTAGAGGAATGGGAAAAACAGAGAGCCACCTGTACCAAACACACTTCACAGCAACACTTCATCATCTTCTCCACATGGGGGAAAACACAGCTCCTGGGGTGGAGAAAGTCTCCAACAGAAGCACATGAAAACAAAGTGATGCATTAAGATGAAGTGCATTGCTTAGGCTACAGCTGCTGAATTTTGGAAATCAGACACAGCAGGATGATTTGTGAGGCTCATCTCAGTTAAACTACATAGAAACTAGCCAGACACTTACACATAAGACTTTCTATCGACGTGCATGTCAGAAAACTCAACCTGATCTCATGAGGAATCTGTATGAAACTGAACAAGCGCAGGCGGTGTGTTCGATATTGTTCGGTTTCACAAATAAAGGTGGAAAACTGGTAGAAACTCTAACTAGGCCTCTGGATACAATCTACGTCCTTTTATACACTGGCTTTGTGAGAAAAGGTTTTAAAACTGACTGGTTAAGAGAGATTTCTTTTTGTATGAATAAACCAAAACTTTGGATGGACTAAATTTGTTACTATTTATTTATTTATTTATTTATTTATTTATTTATTTATTTATTTATTTATTTATTCACAACCTTGCTTTCTTACTTAATTAAAAAAAATTACTTATTTTTTTAAAAAAAAAAAATTTTTTTAAATTACTTAAAATTGCTTTCTTACTTAAAAAAACCTGTGCATAAGGGCTACAGCTTTAAAACCCACTGTATAACAACTTTTAGATTTGTTTGTGTTATAAAGTTATTTACATGCTATTAAAAGTATTTTTACCTTGTAATTTTTCCATTAAGCATTAATTAGTCAATGCTTTTAATTAACGCATTTCTCTTTTCAAAAGCAAAAAAATAAAGCAGAAATGAATTAATAGAATTAATGCGACAGAACAATAAGATAATTAATAATAACAATTATTTATGTTATTAAAAAAACATTTGTTTTCAGTTTTCATTAGTTTAATTAGTCTAAATGTCGCAAAATAATGTGCATCTGGCTGCAGGAAAATGTCTGCTTTTGTGATAAACAACAATAAAGAATTATGAGATTGTTCTATGATTATTTGTTGTTTTATTTGGCTGGAGATTGTTAGTTACTTCCAATATTCATGGAGGAGTCGTTAGCTTTTCAACATTTGCTTACAATTACTTAAACATTATGCAAAATCATGACATTACTGTATACCTACTGCTCCAAATATCAGGGGGATTTGAAATTTGCCAAAACAAACAATTTAAGGCCAGGTTTCACCCAAGTCCCACCCGTGCTTCAGTAAATATTCTCACCTGGAGCCTGTAGATTTGTCCCTACAGTATGTCCTGCTGCTGTAATCATAAAGACTGTCCTTTACACACTCTTATAAACAATATACTCATACTGAAAATCCTTTAACACACTCAGTACCGTTTATAGTATTGTAAAGTTAAGTAAGTCATCACAAGGAGTTTGAGCATTGAGGATATAACTTTTAGTTAAAGATGCATAAAATACAATTCAAACTGAATTAAGGTTTTTTTTTCTCGTTGTTAAACCCACTCTATATTTTTTATATTTTATGTATCAAATCATCCATCTTAAGAAGGCTAAAAGGAGAGTGGCTAGTGGGCAGTTTAGTGCTCCACATTGTTGTGATGGATGAAATATCTGCAGCCCGTAGCCTGGTGTGGACACAGCTGCCACAAGCAGAATGAAAGTCATTGCTCAGAGGAGAGCAAGCTGTGGGAATGGGCCTCGAAATGAAACAGCAAACTGGCCTCCGTCGGCCGGCCTTACAAGTTGCCCTCATCTCCCTCTCTGCCCCACAACCTCTTCATCACATTACAAACTAGGCCAAAGAGCTGGAGTGATAAAGGAAAAGAAGAAAGTGAATAGAAGCGGGTAAAAAAAAGAAAAGAAAAAAGAAAAAGGCTTCAGTTCAATATAGCTGTTTCTGGAGTGCCTTATATAGCAAATCAATTCTGAAATTCAGTTGTATATATCGGTAGACCTACAATAAAGCTAGCATTGACACAACACCAGTTTGAAACCACAATAATACCCAGTTACACCCAGCTGAGCCTCCACTCCTTATTTCCTCTCACCCATTTCATTTTCACTTCTCTTTCCGTTCAGACACACATGGTGCCTCCCACCCCATTTGTTCCAGCGTCTTTTCTTCTCCTGCAATTTTTTTTCCTGCTTTTGCTTTTCACAGTCGATTCTTTGCTCACTCTTTTTTATTTCTCCATACTACCAGTCTTTCTCTTTTCTTTGTCTGCAGAAGAACTGTGTACTGGGGTGAAGATAATGAGGTTGTTCATCCAGAACTTCGAGCTGGAGTCCCAATGCTCAAATCCTAATAACAAATATTTTGACATTCAGACACACAGGTAAGAAACGGTGCCTGTGATCCTGCACCTCACATTTTGGATTCAATTTTCCACAAAA
Organism: Tachysurus vachellii; assembly: GCF_030014155.1. NCBI lineage: Eukaryota > Metazoa > Chordata > Actinopteri > Siluriformes > Bagridae > Tachysurus > Tachysurus vachellii. The sequence goes on from NC_083460.1 coordinate 26,955,306, forward strand.
AAAAAAGAATGAAAGAAAGAAAGAAAACAGATAAGATAGATATGACCCGGGTAACCAATCCTCTGTCTGTTCAATCTCTTTGATCGCAATGTTAATGTTCTACTAGGTCTAGTGTGATGAAGAGTGCATGCTAATTAAAAGTCTTACAGAGAGAGGGAAAGAGAGAGAGAGAGAGAGAGAGAGAGAGAGAGAGAGAGAGAGAGAGAGAGAGAGTGAGGTAGAGAGGGAGGTAGAGAGGGAGAGTAAGGGAAAGAGGAAGAGTAAGGGATAGAAAGAGGGAGAGAGAGGGAGAGAGCTGGAGAGTAAGAGAGAGAGGAAGACTAAGGGATAGAAAGAGGGAGAGAAAGGGAGAGAGAGAGAGAGAGAGAGAGAGAGAGAGAGAGAGAGAGAGAGAGAGAGGGAGAGAGGGAACAGGGGAGAGAGGGGGAGAGAGGGAGAGAGAGAGGGAACAGAGAGAGGGAGAGAGAGAGAGAGAGAGAGAGAGAGAGAGAGAGAGAGAATAGGGGAGAGAGAGATGGAGAGAGAGAGGGAAAGAGGCAGAGGGAAAGAGATAGAGAGAGATGGAGAGAGAGAGAGACAGTAGAAGCTTGGCCGAGTGGTAAAGTCTATAGCTGTAAACATAATGCTGTGGCTCTGGTGAGCGACTGTATGTATGTAGAAACCTGGTAACGCTGGCAGCATGTGAATGTAATTGCAGGTGGTGGAAAGGCCCAGGACACCATGCTACTGTTGCATTTTTACCATAAAGCAGATTAATATGGGTTAATTACCATAGCGTGACATACTTAAACGCAGTAGCACAAATCTATCATGGAAATTACTCCCTCCATTTTTTTTCACGCAGAGTTGCCAATAGGGAACGGGCACACTCCGTCTCAGTGAGCTGCCTCTCTACGAGCAGCGGCGCTGAGAAAATTAGAAATCTATCTGAAGAGTCGGGAGGGTGGAAATAAAGGAAAGGGACTTGTCATCAGGGCTGTAATCACTTCTCTTGTTTAGATATCGATTGTGTGGGTGGTGGTAATTTTCCTGGTGTGTTCTGTGCGTTCAGTCTGGGCAGGTCGAGACTGGCGGAGAAAGGGCCGCTGGGAGACGGCTGTAGACAGTACCATCAGTCTAATGAGCAGCCTGTAAAAATGAGCCTGTGTTGTGCCGGACTTTAGAGCAGTTCATCTCCGCAATGAATAGTTCCCAGTGGGCCAGGTGGTTAATGCCATTTATTAATAGAAGCACGTAGGCAGTACACTAGATCGGGGCCCTCTGAGAACCTTTCATTAAGGAGAGACAGAGAGAATGTGTGTGTGTGTGTGTGTGTGTGTGTGTGTGTGAAACTACTGAATATTGGATGTATACCAAAAAACATCAAATAATGGGAGCGATTTATAGAAAATAAAGATCGGTGCCTTGCCAATAGTAATTATCACAGCTCTATTGTGCACCTTCAATCCATCGTGACAAAGTTCATAGGGTAAAGGTCAAAGCTGTGCTAGCTATTGTGAAGGCATCAAATAGTAATTAAGGTGCCATTAAGACTGGTACTTAAAAGGGCAGCGCTGAGATTCAGGAGGAAGGATATGAGGAAGCTGTGGCGTGTTCTTAACCTCAAATCTCTAGAGGGAAGTGATTTAAATCCCAGTCATTAATCTGTCCTTATGACTTTATGGTCAGTACAGGATGATGTCTAGTAGAGCGACTGAGATATCTAGTGTTACTCCGTACTTTTTTCCTTAAAGTCTAAGCTAGACGCAACAGTCAACACTCTTACAAATAAGGTGCAGTTTCTTCTGTTTGTCCTTCTGGAGGATTACAATCAACTCTACGATCTTTTTCTCTTTTTTTCAGAAGAGCTTCCGAATAAAACCTGTTTAAAAAGCTACGCTCTTTCTAAATAATAATAATAATAAAGCATCTTTACAGTGATGCCAGAAAAGAACAGCTATAAATCCCTAAAGCAGTTTGTGGTTCCCTGAAGAACCTCAAATTCTCTTCCAAGCATAAAACGAATACTGATTTTTTTCCACCACAAAATATCTTTAATGGTAACAAGTTGGCATCAACACAAATGCTTCAAGATCCACCAATCAAAAGGTTGTTTCGGAAACAAAAACGGTTCTATTACAGCATCACCCTTTTCTTTAGTCAGGCTTTACACGCTGGTCGGAAATCGATCCGATGTGCTGTCTCATCTCATCTCATTTCACCAGCAGCTGTGATGTAAGCTGGAGAGCTGCATCGAGTTCAGGACAGTCGCTAAGGTCTGATCAAAAAGTCACTGGATTTGTCACTGGATTCAATTTAGAGATAAAGTCATTAAAATAGCTCACATCTAGCCGCGTGTGTGTGTGTGTGTGTGTGTGTGTGTGTGTGTGTGTGTGTGAGCGCATGAGTGTGTGTGCTTTAAAATGTAAGAAATATCGTTTCTGCGTCTGTTTCTTACCTGTCGTAGATGAAGAACGGCATCAGACATGAAAGAGAAAGAGAGAAAAGCAGCTGATTAGTTAACACTACTACTCGTGACCGATTGTGATTTTTTTTTCTTACTTTTGGAACAGGATCAGAAAGTAAACGTTGGCGTTTATAGACTGTCTGCATTCCCACAGCCATGGCTGGCAGTAACACTACATCTATAGTTCCATTATACATGTCACAGTTGGTGTCATCTCAGGTGGCAGCATTTCAGAAATATGACTACAGAAAACACTTTGATGTTTAGTCTCTCAAACGAGCCTCTTAAAATGCCAAAAAGCAAAAATAATATCTCAAAAGCGTGCTTTTTAAACTCCTGCATAAAGCCACCACACAGCCCCTGGGCTTGACTCCAGTGCCTCCTCCTGGTCCCCCATTTGGGATTTGGGAGCCATTCAGACCAAAAACTCCAAAGCACATAAATATGCATTGGCACACCACGCAAACCCCCCGATCCATACCGCCCCGGCCATCTGCATTAACTGAAGTCAAGCTGTGCTCTGTGCTTCCCTCCTCCTCCTCCTCCTCCTCCAGTCCCACGTACATCCCTACTGAGCCAGATCCCTCACCCTCATCCAATGCAACCTACACTTGGCAAACAAGATGGCAAAAAAAAATAAAAAACTCGCTTTCTCAGCTCTGGCTCTTCCCGCCACCAGTGCAGAAAATAGCAGGCGAGAGAGATTACTTTCATACCCCACACTTTCTGCTTAATGTTATGGAAAGTGAAAAGAGATTGTCGAAGGCTGGGTAATATAGTGGGACATTTCTGTGAAATACTGGCATATAGTGTAGGAGTTCGGGTATGTATTAGTGCTTTCTGAGAGCATAACGATCATTAAAATGGCTTAAACTCAGGCAAAGTGTGTATTTCTTTTCTCCGTGTTTGTCTTTCTCTCAGTGGTCATGATGCTGGATCTGCTGCTTTTAAACACCTTTTAGCATCGCTGCTTTTGTGTGCAAGCTCCCTTTCTTTCAGGAACCTATCGTGAAGCTTTTTCCTGACCTATTTCAGCTGGGAGATAAGATAACGTTTAGTTAGACTGAATCGATGTCATGGTCAGGGCTCGGTTTAAACCCAGAGACATAGATTTGTAACTTTCAAAGTGATACTGTGTCATGGTAACTTTTCTCACTGCATATTTTTGAATAGTGTTAAGCTTCTCTGCTGGTCTGCTGCATTTATACAGGCACTACAGACTGAAGAAGCGAATGACCTTGAGCTGTGCTGATCGCGGACACATAAAGTCGTTTTTGACCGTGGCATCGCAAAGTGACAAACAACCGCTAACCAGGAGGAGACGAATTTCTAACACAATAAAAGACTATATACCATAGCGCTGATTTTTTAGCGTAAAATTTGTTAAAGTCCAGTTACATCAAATTCCTTGATTAAAACTAATTCCGATTGAATCTCTACAGCAGTTATCTATTAACATGTTACCAAGCATGATTCATTCGTCACGGACTCCTTAATAAAATAAGAAAAATCATTTATATGTCAAAACTCAGTTTAAATATTTGGGGTCCGATGGGTGGAGAAAAGTGTCAGGAGTGTTGTGTGACAGAAGAGTGTGTGTCAGCAAGAGTCAAAGGAAAGGTGTAGAAGACAGTAGTGAGACCAGCTATCATGTCCCATACATACATGTCCCCCTACAGAGACTGTAGCAGTGAGGAAAAGACATGAGGCACAGATGGAGGTAGCAAAGATGAGGATGTTGAGGTTCTCTTTAGGAGTGATGAGGATGGACAGGATTAGGAACGAGCACATCAGAGGGACAGCTCAGTTTGGCTGTTCTGAGGACAAGGCCAGAGAGGCTAGATTGAGATGGTTTGAACATGTACAGAGGAGCGAGAGGATTATATTGGTAGAAGGATGTTGGAGATGGAGCTGCCAAGTAAGAGGTCAAGAGGAAGGACAAAGAGGAGATATATAGATGTGTTGAAAGAGGATATGAAGTTAACTGGTGTGAGAGTAGAGGATGCTGAGGATAGAGTTAGCTGGAAACAGATGATTCGCCGTGATGACCCCTAACGAGAAAAGCCGAAAGTAGAAGAAGAAGATTTGTGTGTCAAAACTCCATTTTCTGAGTTGTCTCTAGTTTTGAAGCTAGTCTCTGAACTGATGAGCTCCTTTTAGCTAAATAATTCACATCAATGCATAGGATTGGTTAAACCTCCATAATTAATCTTCTTGAGAAGTTTAGTTGAACTAGGAGTTTCTGAAGTACTCACCGAACTCAGTGTGCCACCAACAATCAGTCCCTCAGGGAGTTTTTGTGATTACTGCAGGCAAAAATGCTGGATTTTTCTGCAGCTTGATTTCAGAAATTGTAGCTCAACTTGCCATTTTTTGTGTTGTTTTATTTTACTTAAATTGGTGAAATTTCAAGCACATGATTGTTCTTTTAAATTCCTTCCAGTAAAGACACACGTCATTCATTTCTGTGATGCTGTACTCGATTCTGTACGTGAATCGATGACGGTGTGTTGTGTTGATGTCACGCAACACATCTTGGTCCAAATCCATGGGAAATCTAGGTTAATTTAAAAAAAAATGTTTTGCTTGATTTCTGCCATCACAAAATCCCAAAGCTTCCAAGAGCCTGTGCTTTCAAAAACTGTGTGATAACTTCTATTAATGATAGTACTGTAAATCTATAATACATTCATAAAAGCTGTTTCATTCTGTTTTCCCATTTATGGTAAGTAATGCTGGTTCAGTTACAGCACAGAGCTAGCCTTCTGTCTCCAGTGTGTGCTGTAAATGTGTGTTCATTTAACACTTGATGTTTTCTGTGTGTGTAATGTGTTTAATATTCTTGTAGACAACTCGAGTAATAGGTGAGTAGTCTAACACGTTTGCACGGATGTCTTGCCAAACATCCAGCGCTCAGCCAGGAACTGCTGCATTTAGTGTTCTGATAATCCATTAAAGCTATATGAAGAATATACGTTGTGGTAGAAACTAAGGATGATTCTGACCGATCACTCACTCACTCATTTTCTACCGCTTATCAGAACTACCCTCGGGTCACGGGGAGCCTGTGCCAATCTCAGACGTCATCGGGCATCAAGGACAGGATACACCCTGGACGGAGTGCCAACCCATCGCAGGGCACACACACACTCATTCACTCACGCAATCACACACTACGGACAATTTCCCAGAGATGCCAATCAACCTACCATGCATGTCTTTGGACCGGGGGAGGAAACTGGAGCACCCGGAGGAAACCCCCGAGGCACGGGGAGAACATGTAAACTCCACACACACAACGCGGAGGCAGGAATCAAACCCCCAACCCCGGAGGTGTGAGGCAAACGTGCTAACCACTAAGCCACCGTGCCCCCATTCTGACCGATCGAGAAATGGATTAGTCACGATCACTACTGAGTCTTTTCAGTGAATCCGAATGAATATGTATCGGTTCACATATCAGTGTCTACTTGATCCTGTGTTTGTCAGCAGGACGAGGTACCGAGTGTGTTTTATTTGTTCAGTGGATGGTGTAAAATGCCTGATTTGGGGTTTTGCCATATCTGCAGTAAATGAATAATGATACTACAACACAGATCCCTGGAAGTGGCCTTGCAAATGATGATTGAGCTGGTAGAAAGTCAGAGTAAAGCAGGACAGATTTCACCCAGCAGTTACACACTGCAATCCCTGTGCAGTACATGCAATGGCTTCAGTTTGGATTTCCAAAGGTGGCATAAAAAGGGAGTTTTAGCAAACGGCAATATAAAGCAAAATAAAAGTACTTACACTGAGATGTTGCATCCTTAGATAGATAGATAGATAGATAGATAGATAGATAGATAGATAGATAGATAGATAGATAGATAGATAGCCAGCACACCCCCAACCAAGCGACCCACCCACCTCCAACCCCACCTCCATCACCGCCGCCACCACCAGCACCACCACCCCAACACCCCCTTACCCAAAGATGTAGAAATGAGATAACTATTATCATCATTTAACATGCAGCAAAATGAATTGGAAGATGTCTACAGAGCAATCAAAACACATTCCGACACACAACACGATCACAAAACAATGTCCAATGAAAAGAATGATCGTTTCTAATCTCTGCATTTGTAATTACATTAAGAAAAAAGCCAGCGTTCTGCCTTAAGAAGCCCACTACAATTTATTTTTAACATCTTCTGTTCAAGCCCAGAGACACGTTCGTGACAAAACCCACCATTACACAAGCTGCGGAGCCCATTAATTAGCAGCATTCGTTGGCGAGAGGTATTTATAATGGTGAAATTATGCCTCTAAATAATATTTATTACTATTAAGCACTACCAACACCTCCGTCGGAGCGGCGCTCTTAAATGTGTTTGTGCTGTGAGCAATGTTCCAATTATTGTTCATAATCCATCAGAGTCTCCGTTGTTTTTGTTTATTTTATTATTTTTTTTTATTTTTTTAGTAACAGCTATGTTTTAAGTGCAATAAAAAGTCCTATTTATTTTTTTAATTGATGAATTATCCAATCTGCCGACCTGGTTATTAAAGGGCTGTGTGCTGCATTCATAAAATATGAACAGCTTAACAAATGAGGTGTATTACAGTACGTATGAGTCTGATTTATTTCGTTATATCCACAGTCATGAATTTATTATAACAACCAAGCGTACCATATGTGCTTGGGAGCACTAATTATTCACCTCATGAAGCAGGACCTCTCCTGACCATCACATGAACATAATAAATCCACAAGATCCATTATTAGATCAAAAGTTAGCTTGCAAAAAAAAATAATAATAATTAATGTGTTTCATACAAGCTGACACAGTAAAGTTTTAAAAAAAGAAAGAAAACGGTGTACACGTTTTTTGTTATTGATGATTTCTGGTCTAAAATATCTGAAGTTGTTAAAATGATAATATTAAAAGCCATTAATAGGTGAGTTTATTCTTGTATTTGTGCATATTAATGATGTTTGTCACGTCAGTGCCAGGTTCAGCAGCCAAATCCAACTCCCATGCTGCACCACAACTGACAAATATCTCTGAATTCCCAGCACTGTCACTCTTACACATATCTGATCCAATCAAACACACAGTATTTAAACAGATTAGTATCGAACCCTTTTTACCAGCACGCTTGACATTTTACATCAGTATAAAGAAATGAATTCTTTTACTTCCACAAGTGCTTGTTCACAAGTCTCTAAAATGTAAAGGTGTTATCTTTCACCATGAAAATTCTGTGTAAGGTTATCCCAACATCTCTCGCAGAAAGCCAACTTCCTGGTTAAATTTAATATCAAACTCACAATGCTAAAATTATTCGCTTGTTTATACTGATTGAAAATGTCTGATAAGTCGCGTTCCCGTTCGGCTGTTAAAACGGAACGGCGGTGGAGCAGTAAAAAGCGGTTGAATACATCATACATACATGAATACAGAGTGCTGCTGTTTCATGTCGTCTGTTCGTTATAGCAGCAAACGTACGTAGTATCGTGTGGTATTTGATGCTAGCACCAGAGCAGGAGTATGTGGCTACAGGATTAATGCCTGACATCTATAACGGCTTCCTGATGAGAAACTTATTGCTTTTGTGAGATCAGCCAATAATTTGGTTTGGAAGAGACATACAGTGTTTTATCATAATCCTCAAACCCTGCAGAAATCTCCATCTACCGTGACTTCTCTATTTACAATTCTTAAATATATATATATATATATATATATATATATATATATATATATATATATATATATATATATATGATTACTTTTCAAAGTTTGATATTTGCTTCAAATCTCCCATGTTGTTCAGACAGACAGACAGACAGACAAATAGACAGACAGACGATGTGGTGTGCAGTGATGTGCACACCTGTAAAAGCTCAGTGGGAAGCCTGGAAAAGTCATTCGAGCAACACAAACGCACAACACTAAAGAGGAACAGGAAACGTTTACTCATGAACATGTATTCAGAATTCACTTAATAATTCAATTATTATTTATTATTTTTTGCTGAATATTTTTGAGGAACAAAAAACAAAACAAAGTTTTTTTTATATTTATATTCTCTTTTTCTATTTTATTATCATTACTTTTTTATTTTTTTTTTTTTACTGTAGATGCCCAGACTGAAATGTTTAAGACGACTGTTCTACTCGACTGTTTTGAAGCTAAAAGCCTCATTTAGATTTTCCACACAGACCCAGGATCCCATGGTCCTTGGGATTACATATAGGGATTATATCTAGTTTGTAAATGGGTTTGTAAAAGCAGGGAGTAAGGAATACAGAGTCAGGACAAATGCAGGAAGCTCTTTCAGCTTGGCCTACATCAGAGAACCAGATTGAGGTATTTTACATAATGCAGTCTGCAGCTGATGGTTTTGGGAAACTCAAGGGAGTGAGAATGAATTAACAACAAAAAAAAAAAATAAACCAAGAGCTTATAGTTAAAACTACTAGAGCAACATGTCAGGCTTCGGTTCAAGAGAGTTCTGACTCGGGTGGCCTGAAGCGTGAGTGCTCTGATGATGATAAACGAACGCGGAGGAGAGAAGAGCTAGAAGAAAAAAAATGACTCGTGACATAATAGTGAAGTGAAAATGAAGAGAAGCTACATGGAGGTCATGCCAGTGGAAATGTCTAAAATCTGTCAAGGTTACAATATTAAACATTTGGGGGAAACAGGATCAATAATTTTAACTTAATCAGATTATTTTCTCTAATAGAGATATTTTCATGTCATATTGACGCGGTGTGACAGTAACAGGGTAAAATGTATGAGAGTAAATATGGGACACAAAGATGATTTTAGTCACTGTCAGATTCTCTCTGTAGCTTATTTGCACACACACTTTCCCATTAAGAGGATCCCCGAGCATATTAAGGTGTTTGTTGTGTCTATTTCCATAAATATTGTTTAGATTTAGATTTCTAACACTTCATGATGGGAAGTGCCACTTTATCGGCGCTCCCTGTGGATTTATTTTTTGTGTTTGTTTCCGTCTGTATGGCCCGGCTGAAGCACGCTGCCTCGCGTGAATGTTTCCAAATGAGACGAGAGCTGAAGCTTGTCTATGAAGCTCTTCAGCTTTTAACATCAATGCTGCAGCGAAATAAATTTAAAAAAAACTGTTCAACGTTCGACTTAACAGACAAAAAATGGTCCTAGCCATAAATGTTTGGTTAATTAGTGCGTAAAACTGTTAGCGTGGCGGTAAATAATTAATTCAGGCCCAATATGGTGTACATAAGTAGCTTGGAAACAGCTTTTAATGGTGGACTGTAATTGCTGAACGGACCGACAAACTAAAGACACGACCAAAAATTTCAGAAACAACAAAACAAAAGCTAAAACAAACAGCAAAATTTCGACATCAGAAAACACACAACAGCATTGAGTTCACATGCAGGCTGCTGATTAAACACGGTGAAGAACAATAACATGAACAAACTACCGCACTTTCTTAAACCATTTCATGCAAAGTTATTGTTCAACTGCATTTATTCAACTTTTTCTTTTATTTGATATTGATAGGATTTTAGATAGGATTTTAGGCTTATCATATTTATTTAAAGGGCAGTGCATTTAAAATAAAAAGACGTTAATGACAGTTCATTAAAAAAAAAAAAAAAAAGAATCAGGAAATTAAAGCATCATCATTTATGCTTTTATTCCCTTTTACTGTCAGCATCATTCTGCAGTGTAGCCGATCAGCAACGTGGATGTGGGGATGAATAAAGCCTTTGACCTAAAGTGATGTGTTGTTGGTGTTGTTGTGGTGTTTTTGGTTTGCCGTCACATTTTCTGCTTTGCTGAAGCGTTTCTGGTTTATTTACATTTTTTTTCATTTTTACCTTTTAGTTGGGGTTTAAAATTAGATAGATAGATTGACCACAAAGGTCTTCATTACAAAAGATGTAACAAGCAACTTTAGATATACTGATATGGATTTCAGAGGTTCTCTGTATTTGGTATTTCGTCCCCTTTTTGCTTCATTGCCAGAGTGACTCGAGATGAAGTGGACGCTACACGTTTCCATAAAGCTTGATGATCCATGTTAAATCAAATCCATCAGTGTGTCAGTGGAAGGAGAAGAATAAAACTCATGGAAACTCTGACCTTTTGTGTTTACATTTAAACGGTGACCTAGAAATCGTGCAGCATCTTGAATACCGAATTGTCCAAAGGAACTGCAGAAAATATTATATATATATATATATATATATATATATATATATATATATATATATATATATATATATATATATATATGTATATAAATATAAAGTTGGATATATAAATCTAAAGTTTCTGGACAGTATTTTTTATTTATTTATTTTTTTTATTTGTCTTTTTAAAGCACATTTCACTACGTCATACTGTGTATGTTTATGTATGTGACAAATAAAATTTGAATTTATTTATTTATTTATTTTTTATTTATTTATTTTATGCTTCCTAAAAATGTGTCATGGATCATAACAGCACTGAACCCTGAGTCCATTTCACATTTTCCTCGGGGCGTAAGAAACCGACCTGTCTTTATTTGTCCTCTGAACATTTCTGACACTTGAATCACAGCACTGAAATGTGAGCGTTCGAAAGACAAAGCCTGAGCTCTCACACTGATAATTTGGGTCTCCACTTCAATCAGCCCCTACAGTAATCACATCAACCTCTATCTCCATCTCAACCCTTGCCAACTTCTTTGCTCTCTCATAAAGACCAGGAGCCTTTTGTCAGTCCAAGGGACCTGAGCAGAAATGCTCTATTGTTCAAAACTAAATCAAACACCAGAGGGGGATTGAGATCAAATAATTATTGTAAGTTTAATTGGCCTTTTTTTAGGTTTGGGACTTCTTAAACTTTGATCGAAAAATGTCATTTCTTTTCTTCGTGTCAGCATAATTGCATCAATGAAAATCATGAAAATTGCATATGATAAAATAGAAAATTACATAATCCCTTAGCAGCCGTGTGAGTTCCTCCGGATCAAGATTCAGCAGCCTTAACAGCATTTCTGTCTCACGCAGCACACTGACACACGTTACTAATAACATGCCGTGATTTACAATCCAGCTCCTTTTTTATTTTCAGAATTAAAACTCAACTCAATTAGGAGAATAATCGCATATACAGTATAGATATTTACCATGTTCCATACTGTGGGAGTCAATTGTAAAATGAGCGCATGAATATTTTATAAAGGGCTTTAAATTTTAATGAACCAGGAGTGTTAACTATATCATTTTTAAGATCGGTCCGAGCACAGCCGAGGAGTGAAAGAACCCGGAGAAGGAGAGTGGGATGGCAGGATGAGACGGTGCGATTAGAAATGTTTGCGACAGACGGGAGAAGAGAGATACAATCCTTCCCTGATGCGGGCGGAAGATCCCCTGCAGTTTGTAGGCACACATTTGAGCACAAACACAAACGAAATTCACACAAGCGAAACCTGTTACATCTGCAGCGCACAGGCACAGATGAGTACAAACTACACATAAGTAATACTGCTTAGGATTTATAACAACAATAAAGCTTTAAACGTTCAAATAAGCTGGTGTGATCGTGATTTATGTCTGTACTGTAATTACATTATTTGTTTCAGGGATGTTCGATCATCGGAGGAACATGCTTTAAGCACACAGTGAGAATGTTGATTCCCAGTGTAGAATAAGATATTATACTACGTACAACTCTTTTGCATAACGTTTTGTTTAGAAGGCCAAAAGGCACACGGCAATGCCACTGTGTATCTAGTGCTCTAAACATCTCAAGTCAAGTCAAGTAGCTTTTATTGTCATTTCAACCATATATAGCTGTTGCAGTACACAGTGAAATGAGACAACGTTTCTCCAGGATCATGGTGCTACAGTACATACAACAAAGACAGAGCTATAAGGACTTAGTAAGTAGTCCTAGATACATAAAGTGCATCTGTTCAACCTGGTGCAAACAGTGCAGGACAAGACAAACAGGACAGTGCACGACAAAAGACAGTACAAACAAACAATTACAAGATCTTCTCCTGATTTTGGATTTAAACATGAAGTAAAACTGCAAATAAAGTTGATATCAGCTTTACTTTTCTGCTGCTGTTGTATATTGGTAAAAAAAAAAAAATAGATAACTAGATTTGTAAAGTTTGTCGCAACAAACTTTGATGTTGGCTTTGACGAGGCAAGTATTAGCAAAGGCCGGTGTTTTTTGGAGGCACTTGGACATAAAACTTATGAAATCTAGTGGAGCGCTAGGGTGCCAAAAAATTTGGAGGCAAGTGGAGACGAGCATGTGACGTTATCCAAAAACCTGTGACGCAATTCCCCTCCTTGAGCTGAGTGTTTTGATATGCCACATGTCCATGTTGTGCTAATGTTTTTTGTTTTCAAGTGACGTCACGTGATGTCACGTAAAAACAAAAACATTAGCACAACATGGACATCATCAGAATACCTGCAAGGCAGTTCCCCTTATTGTGCCCATGTTGTGCAAATTTTTTATTTTCATGTGACATCACGTGAAGTCACGTGCCGTCATCAGAATACCCGTGAGGAAGTTCCCATTTGTTCTGAGTGTTTTGACATGTCACATGTCCATGTTGTAAAAAGTTTTTTGATTTTGCATATTTTGGGGGCGGGGCTGCGGGACAACCGAAAGGCCAGTCGGTACACCAATTTAAAACTTTGTTCAGAGTATCACCCTAAAGGAGCTGGCCGAGTTTGGTGTAGATAGTTCGAAAGCTTGCCGAGTTATAAACCTCCAAAGTTTATAATGGGAGTCTATGGGAAAAAAGGCCAATTTGAGACCCGGTACCGGAAGTACCAGTACTTGGATCGCTTAGAAAAGTCATAGCAACAAACTTCAGACCAGGGTCTACAACATATCCGAATTTGGTGCATGTGGCTCAAAAGCCATAGGAGGAGTTACTCTTGATAATTTTTTGTCTAAGCTTAAATAGGAAAACAGAATGTTGGCTTCTACAAAGCCAACATAATAACCAGACATCCTGGATCAAGTGCTGTTTTATACGCTGCTGAATGACGAGAGTGGAAGATATACTGCTAAGTGAAAACAAATGTGTAAATTTTACATTATATTAATTCAATTCAGTTACATTTTATTTGTATAGCGCTTTTAACAATGGACATTGTCTCAAAGCAGCTTTACAGAACATAAGAAACCAAATACAAAAAGTTTAATATTATACAAAGATTAATATTACACAAAGGTTCAAGATTAATAACAAGATTGAACAAGCCTGAGGTGACCGAGGTGACTGTGGCGAGGAAAAACTCCCTTAGATGGAAGAGGAAGAAACCTTGAGAGGAACCAGACTCAAAAGGGAACCTCATCCTCATTTGGATGACACTGGAGGGTGTGATTATAACATACAGTCAGACAATTGTGTATTGATGAGGACGTTGTTGTTCTCAAAGACCACGTTCTTTTAGAATATCCAAATACTTAATGAAACAAAGTCCAACTGTAAGTGGTAAAGGTGTTGGTCTACTGATCAGAAGGTTGAATCCCAGGTCCACAAAGCTGACACTGCTCTTATAGAACAGAAGCCATTATTTTGTCACATATACATTACAAGACAGTGAATTTTTTTTCAGAGTGCAGAGAGGGTTAAGGGCCTTGTGCAAGGGCCCAACAGGGGCAGCTTGGCACTTTTGATCAACAACCCAGAGCCTTAACCACTTGAGCCATCATTACCCACCACTGCCCCACTTCTTGAGCGACATGCATTTTATCTTATTTTATACAGCTGAGCAATTTTGGGTAAAGGGCCCTGCTCAGGGGCCCAGCAGTGGTAGCTTTGTGGACCTGGGACTCAACCTTCTGATCTGTAGACCAACACCTTTGCCACTGAGCTACTAAACCCCACAAAAGTGCAGTGACCAATGTGATAACAACAACATTTGTCTAGCAATATACTGACAATAAAGCTTACTAGACTTCAACCTCAGACACATGAACTATAATCTGAACAAACAACCCAGAACATAACTGCATTTACAGCAGTCGAGACTAAATGCTCTCCCTTTAATTAATCAATCCCTGTGTTGTTTAAATTCTCATCATTTCATTTTAAGCTGCCTAAACAGGACACTTCTGTCAGGTGGAACGTAGCTACTGTATACACCTCATGTAGAAGCTGACATAGCTGATGCTTCTGAAATTTCTGCAAATTTAAAAGCAGCACTAGAGTACATGTATCTGACCGGGCAGGCAATTTTGGATTACAGGTTTCTTACCCTTTCCTTGTGAAAAAAGACGTTTTACATGACGTTTTCTTTCCTCACACATTCCACACTTTCTGGTCCATTTTCTTGTACATTTTGAAAAGGTCATGAAATGTATTATGGAAAGGGAAACCGTTAAACACTATGTGCATAACTGAGTCAGTGTCAATGCAGAAGACAACAGATCTAGATGACCTTAAGTGTCTTATTACCAGATCAGAACTTCCATCGTTTTTATCGTTGTTGTTTTTTAAACATTTTCAGAATTTCCAGACCTTCTTCTCATTGCACTTTTTTTGACGATTCTCCATCAGAAACTCTGATAATAGATCAGTGTATGTCTAATGAATTCTCTTTGTAAACCCACCTCTTTACTTGCACATACATCCTTCACACAGACTAGCTGCCTTTCACAAATACATGCACACAAAAATACACAGGATTCACACCACCATTATCACATGAACATTCATCAAACACGCCCCCACAGACACCCCCCACCCCCAACACACACACACACACACACACACACACCTTGCCAATCTGATAAATATGAGAAGGGAGACAAGGGATAAAACCCAACAGAAGGATCAATTTAAATGATCTATGAAAGATATTAGTAATGACATTTATGAATACTTTATGGAACATTGAGAATGTTGTCATAAATTTTGATGTAAGGAAATGAGGCAGGAATATTAAACAAACAGCATTAAACTTTGAACAAGGCCTCCACGTCAATTCAAGTGAGCTCACAGAAAGTGAAGGGAGAAAAAGGGAGAAAAGACTGCGGGACAGGAGACGAGTACTTTGTCATCCAGCAGCTATTCTGGAAGTGACAACAGGGCAGAGAAAAGCTGAGTCACCGCCTGAGCCAGAGGAAGGAGAACTTGGAGAAAACGGGTCATTATACTCATGGTGTATAAATAATATAAAACAGAAGCCTTTATTTTTCACATGTACAATATAGCACAGTGAAATTCTTTCTTCACATTTCACAACTTTTTGGAATTTGGGGTCAGGGTGCAGGGTGTGCCATGAAATAGGGCCCATGGAGCAGTGAGGGATAAGGGCCTTGCTCAAGGGCCCAACAGAGGCAGCTTGGTGAACCCTGAACCACCAATCAAATTATTAGTCAGAGTTTTTGTAAAATAACATGTTCTTGGTGAACATCATGGTGTCAACACTTGATGGGTTTCACACTGCTATGGCTAAAAAAGTGGTCAAAAAATGAAGCAAGGGCAATACCTTAGATCAGGCCACCCTTACCAGTATACCAGTATATCCAGAGCTTTACCATCAGGCAATATACTTTTAAAGGTAAAAAGACTCTTATGGGAGAAAGAATGGCAACTGATGGAAAGAATAGAAGCTGAGTTGGAAAAAGGGAAAGACAGGTAAAGTAAGTGGTAATTATAGATTGTGTACTTTGGCAGAAGGTCGAATTATTTTAAATCCTGTGACTAGCTTGTGCAGTGAGGCATTGCATCTTGCCTTGAAATCCCACTGAAGGTCGTCGAGTGCTAATCGAGTTCTACCTAATGAGTTCCAGGTAGAACAATTCTTAACAAGGTCATGTTTATAAAGCCCTTTATAAAGTCAAGCTCACTTCAAGAAAAAAAAAAACAGTTTCCAGTCTATTCCATAATACGTCTAAAGGTGTCATGGCAACATTGGCATGTATGCAGAGAAGCATTCTTCTGCTGTTCGATAGAAAAGCATGAAATGTGATGCAGTATGGGGGCTGCATTACTGCAAGAAATTTCTAATATCAATGGATTTAAAGCCTTAGTGTTTTCAGTCTTCGACAACAGATTATCCATATTTTGTCTGGGATGGTTTCTAGATTTCGATATTTTTTCAGGCTTGGAGGTGACTGCCTATACATTTCATAGATCCTTGCACAAGAACTTCACAGGTTTGGTTTAATTTCACAATATGGAGTCCACCTAAATTATCCATGTGCTTATAAAATAGCACCTGATCCAGCAAATCCTATTATTTAGCTTTTTCCTCACACACCTCAACATCAAGAAACTGTAAAGTTTGCAAACTGATGTTCGGACAGTTGCTAGCTGGCTAGGTAGATAGATACTTTAATGGTCCCGAAGGAAATTCAAGCATCCAGTACAGAACATACAGTACAGAAAAATACATGTGCAAATGAAGTATTTGAGGTATACATGTGAGGTATACATTTGCAAATGAGGTCTATATATATATATATATATATATATATATATATATATATATATATATGTGTGTGTGTGTGTGTGTGTGTGTGTGTGTGTGTGTGTGTGTGTGTGTGTGTGTGTGTGCAAATGAGGTATCTGTGACATGTCATTGTTTTAATGCACAAAAATGATCTGCAATGTGAGCCACAGCATCAACTGCGATATGATATTCCTTTTAAGGCTTCTTCTGCAATGTGAATAGACACACCAATAAACTCAGAATTTAGTAGTGTCAAAGTTTTCTCTTCTAGATATTTTTCCTGCGTAAGACAAACCTGGAAGTACACAGAAAGTGTTCAAGACAGGTTTGTTATGCTCTGTGTAGAATGTGCTGAGCTCACTCCAAACACCACGACACAAATTCATATGCACTGGTTACTCTGGTTATTGCTATATTAAAGGCCAGTTGTTATGCTTGAATACATTCCTAAAGCAAATATTGTGCTTTTTTTTCTTTCCTTAAATACAATCTCTAGAAGTTATTTGCAGACTCAGCAGTCATGTACATAGACTCAACTTCTAGGTTCATCAAAAAAAAAATTAAAGAATGAAGAATAATTTCCCACTCGCATGAACTTACTGAATAACAGAATCCACTCATATACCGAAGCAGTTTAATCTCGCACTGTACATTCTGCAGAACAAGCAATATGCGTCTCGGAATTCATGTATATCAAACAGCGTTTCCTGTCAAGGTCCTTCATCGAGAGGTATCTTCTCATGGGAAATCTAGCATGAAGTGTACTCTGTTTTAGAAAGCTAGTACAACTACTGTTTTTTTCTTGTCCAGTTACATATTAGTGAGGTTCCCTAATGTCCAACACCATGATGTCATTACAGGTAAGGGGTTATAAAATAAAATAAAAAATAAAAATAAAATAAAAAATCCCTGCACATATACAGTAACTCAGCAGAAATAGAATAAAAAAAGGTTCACTGAACCATTCTCTGAGGAAACCAAGAAAGACATTTGAACCAACAGTGGATTTAATCTAGACAGAAGGGATAGAAATACCATTCTGAAGATTTTGGAATTGACTGAAAATACACAAGACTGAACTGAAACCTCCCAAAACATGGATTATGCCTTTCATTTGTACCTGTATTTGTGTCTCTTATGGATCTGTTTATGGATCTATTTGTGTCTCTTATTGATCTGAACCGTATCTGTTTATTCCAAATGATGTATTCATATTCACCTAATTTAAACAATCCACAATCAAATTGTTTCCAGTCGTTTAACAACTGAATGAAATCTACTCTTAAACTTACTTTTACCTCAAACCTCAACACATATAGCCATTCACTAAACCTCACGTTTAAAATGACTAATTGAATCGCAGCATGAATCCACAGCAGAGGGTGCCCTTATTAAGCCATGGCTGCATAGCAAAAGACTTTGTATTCAAGTAGCACCTGTTGGAATAATGCACACATCCATTGCTGGGAATAATTATAAGGATTTGCAGCGAAGGGGGCACGCTGTAATTGCAGTGACTGGCGCAAGCAGCTAGAACCTCGAGCTTGGAGATAGAAACTGGCCAAGCTGCCACCACATTAAAAGGGACACAGACATCCACCATAATTAAGTCTCTGTTGCCAAGGCAACACCATTTGATAGTGCCTCACAGGAGTTTGCCTAACGCCTGTGATCACTTTTTTGTTATTAGCTCTAACTTTAAAGCACGCAGACATTTCAATAATAAAGCGATCTTAATGATGCAGATTTCTTGATGCCAAGTCTTGCGACCAGCAACGTCTTAATATGGATGCACCATTATAAAGAGCTCCTCGCATTGAGCTGCTGTTTGGCTGTCGCCGTCGCTCTATTACAAACGACGTTATTTAGCAAATGTCTAAACCGACACCCGCGGGACGCCATGCTTGATGGGAGAATATGTATAATATTACACAAAGCATTAGCACTTCTCAGAGGCTCGATGATTGGTGTTAAGGTTTTCATTACATGAAGTGAGTAATTGCTTGTCACTCTGATCTGGCATGTCCCACAATCATCTTCACGCTGGTGTTATCAATCAGACGTTAAACTGCTGACGAGCTGCCGGGCTCGCTCCTTAAAAAGAGCTACTGCATAAGTATTGTTTTTTTTTCTTATCCATAAATGTGCCTTGTCTAAGCTCCAAAGAGAAAAAATTAGTGTAAAGTCTCCTTCTGTTAAAGGTGTACTCCTGAAGGAGAATGCGTTGTGATGTTTCTTAAAAGCCGATCAGGAATAAAGCCACCCAGATGCCCGTGTCAGGATGGCAGATTGTGATTTCAAAGTCACAGTTCAAAATTTTTCTAGTTCAATATGTCACAATTGTGAGACAGTCTTTGATGTGACAGTCTTGAGACATTTTCTGTGCCGTATTGTCCATGTTCTCTGGATGGGAGGGATCACGTTAGTGACTTACATCAATCTGAGCAACTAAAGCCAACTGTGGGCAGCTTTCAAGGACAGTTAGCTGTTTCCTCTGAGTGTCTTCAGTCGATGTAAGCATGGGCAGCATTTCAGAAAGGTGTAATTTGTCCCTGCTTCACATTTCTAAGAGGAATTTACTTTGTCATTTGAGAGGTTTAAGCTTTCTATTGACCACCTTTTTCTATTTTTCAAGTTGTCTATGCTATTACCTTTTTAGATAATGAAGCAGATAAAAGAGAAAATGCATGTTTAGCATTAACGGTTTCCTCTCTGACCTGAACTATGCAGTGTAATCACCATTTCCGTCTATTGCAAATTGTTATACGTATGCATGTAACAGTATTCATACATAATGGCAGCTGGAAATGACATGACAGTCTCAGAGCCTGTTATGTCAGTCTGAGCCACAACCTCTGAATTTGTTCACAGATTCTGCATATAAACAGAAATTTGAGCAAAGTTAATTTACAGGTTTTAAAAACACACAGCATTCAAGAACATTTAGCTTCATTCTCTTACTGAAGTAAAAAAAAACATGAAAAAAATCAACGGACTGAGCAGGCAGCAAGAAGGGAGGTCGCATAGGGAGATCAATAGCTCAATGGAATTAGCCAGGCTTTAAAACATGCCTGTCAATCATATTTACTGAGGCTTGCTTTCAGCAGCCAAGGACTGCTCAATACTTAAAATCCAGCAGGTTGAAATGATTTAACACAGTAGCTGCTGTCCAAACCCATTTGCCTCTAAAGCTGGCTAAACAAAAAAAAATGCCTTGTTAACGCTGTGGCAGTGAGGCTTCATTACATTCGATACATTACATACAAGTGTTTCACTCCTAGAGAGATGGAATATGGAAAAATGTGGTTTGCAGCATGTTTCCACACATTTATCTTGAAAAAAAAAGTCACTATCACATCACTTTCACAGTCTGTTCACTTGACATTTTTAGTTATTCCCAGCACACATAATGCTCTCATAAAAATGAGCATAACAGCTATTCCTAGTCCTGTTAGTAGGCATCAATTAGTAGTTAATGATCTGACACTTGACTCAAACTAAACTTTACTACACCTCCGGGTGAGAGGAGCTGTCAACTATATACCAGCAATAAAAAGTGAGCTCTACCATTGAGAAGTTAAATGCCCCAGGAACAAAAATGAGGGTCAAGAGCATTGGCCTGAGCAGGTCTGGGCAAGAAGAGTCATAGTGCACCATGGGAAAGCCACAAGGCTGAGCACGATGAAGGAGGACATGAAGCAAATGCCCACCTGTTCCTGCTGAACCTGACTGGGCAGCGGGCACACAGGGTCTCCCTGGGGTGCTTTAATACACCCACTCCATCTGTTGCCTGGAGAAGTGAAGGGCATCATCGGCCAAGAACACAAGGCCTTTCTCCCACCCTGCCATACCCCTGCCCTGGCCTCACCACCAAGCCTACAGAGTCTTGCTTTTGCTTTAATACATTATCAAACTCTTTCTGATTTACTGTAGAAATGTGGCTTGTTTATTCAAGTTTGTTTAAAGATTTTTACTAGCTAACTAAACAGCCAGATAGAAACCAATGATAGCAACGAATATGCATTTTGCTTTAAAAACAACACAGAAAGATACAAATACTAGAAAAAGCAACGACTGCTCGGCTTGCTAACACCAGTTAGCTTTATTCTGCATGTGTAATACACAGCTAACAGACAAACTAGCACACCTTCTACAGTATACTGTACATAAGATTTGTAAGCTTTAAGAGTTAGCTTTAAGAGTGTCTTGCTAGTTATTCAACAGCAAGGATCATGATCACCTTTGCCACAGATTGAGAAAACGCTATCCCCTATTTAGCTAGTCAAGCTAATGACTAGTAACTGCTTTATTTTAGCCAGCTAATGTGCTATGCTGAGCTTCACGAGCATGTCTGTTCATTACTTTAGAAATCACATATATTCGGATAATATAACACAGAGTATATTAAATGTCAAACATTAAATTTCACCTCTGGGAATGTAGTCTACAATATAATGTCAGTAATAGCATGTGCAATGCTAGCTAGTTGGTTTGGACACCATGTTTGATATTATTATCAGGGAATAGAAGAATAGAGAAAAAGGATGACAAAGTTTTCTCTACATTGGTCCTGTCCTACAGTCCAATCTTTCTGTTAATTAAAGACTACCTGTTGAAAAGCACTGGAACTGACCGCGCTCTCAGCAACACAGGGAAAACAAGTTTGCTCCAGGACGTGGAGTTGACAAAAAGTAGATAAGCGCACGTGGCTGAAGCTTTGTCAATCAGACACGGCACTAAATGTTCTTTCTCTGAGTTGTCATGCTCTCTCTCTCTCTCTCTCTCTCTCTCTCTCTCTCTCTCTCTCTCTCGCTCTCTCTCTATTTCTCGCTCGATCGTTTTCGCGCACGCGGTCGTAAATGATTATTATCAATTCAAAAGCTCCCTTTATTCTAATTGCCTTGTAAATAAACTTACTTGTCATTACTTCTCAAGCCAATTACATGCTGTCTAATGGCAGTGCTTAATTAGCAGACATTCTGCTGGAAAGAGCGAGAGTGGGAGACAGGAAAGAAATGAATGGAAGAGAAAGAAAAATGTTGGTGAGGGAGGAAGGGGATGTGTTCAAAGCCTAATTACACAGTCGTCAAGTTTTTTTTTTTTCCAGTGCGAGTACAATGGCCAGCAGTCAGTCTCTCCCTCACCAATGTGTCTCTCAGACGATGCGGAATGGCTAGCGCACAATGCCCCTCGTTCGGAGGTTGTGACCTGCGAGCCATAATCACACACTTTGCCAAGAAATGCATTTAAGGAAAAAAGAGAGCATAAGCTTGTTCAAGAAAAAAATCACTCTCCATTTCTCCTAGTGTTAATCAATGCGCACTCAACACTAACATGCTATATTTTTCTTTATCCTAATATCCAAATTGTGATGTTAGGATTCATCATCCTGATGTTATACCGTATCATTTATAATCATTTATCCCTGTGGATGAAACTGAAAGTATTTGTCATTCGCTGTAAACTAGTAATTAAATAAACAGGTTAAAAACATTTAATATTTGAGTAGGTTTTAATTTTCACGAGTACATTTTTTGGCTGAATACTTCCATTTAAATTTGAGTACGATTTTGACACCTTATCTATTACTTCTCTGTATATTTTCCATTTGCTAATTTGTCATCAAGTTTTATCACATGTTGCACTGAATCCCAAAATAATGTCTACTATCTACTTAGAGCGCAACATGATATCCAGAAAAAGAGTAGCTTTAATATGTGCCTGTTAAAACCATATAAAGTTATATTCATTTAAATGTTTTTAATGTGGCAAAATATAATATTAAGGACAGCCAAACTGCAAACAGACAGAGCTGTCTTTCATTAGGACAAGTTTAAGAAAAATGATCTAAAATTTTTTAGACCAAAGGGACTAATGGTACAATTTAGGACTTTTAACATGTGGACATTTAATTATTTGCCTTTGAATGGGTAAATAGGACATGGTGGATTAATGGGTAGTATGTTTGCCTCACAGCACCAGGGTTGGAGGTTTGATTATTCCTCTGCATTAAGTGTGTGTGGAGTTTGCATGTTCTCCCTGTGATTCAGGGGTTTCCTCCAGGTACTCAGGTTTCCTTATCCAGACCAAAGACATTGTTGTGGGCTGACTAGCATTTCTAACTGTAGTACTGTATGTGGATGGGTGTGTAAGTGTGTATCTGTGATTGTTCCCTGCAATGGTTTGGTTTCCTATCCAGTGTTCCCCCACCATGTGCCCTGTGTCCCCTGTGAACGCTAAGCAATGCAGAAAATAGATGAATGTACTGTATGAATATGTGTGATAAATACTGTGAACCAATGACTAAGATAATCATTAATCACACTTTCTAAAACCTGTGAGATGTAAAGAAACTTCTATTTAATTTCTGTTACCATGTATGAGTCAATAAAATACCCCTAGAGCATAATCCATAAATGCAGTTTATTTTAGCAAGATGAGATTGTGGCCTGTTCTGCCCCTGTTATCAATAAACACCAATCTGATGAGAACGATTACAGTGGTAAATGACTCAGATCTATATATAGGATCACATTCTACCATAGCTATTTGCTGATTTCCTCTGTGTGTGTGTGTGTGTGTGTGTGTGTGTGTGTGTGTGTGTGTGTGTGTGTGTGTGTGTGTGTGTGTGTTTGTTTTTAATATAAGAAGGTGGCCAGCGTGATGACGTTTCTCTTATCCCTGTTTAGCATCTGCCGCTTTTTGCCCCACTATCAGATGCTTCTCTTGCCCTATCCACCACCCAATCAGGCATGTCTGGCTCAAGTGACTACACATAAAGGAGGAATATTGAACAGTATAGGGATTTCCATCCAGAACCTTTAAACAAATTTTGAAAATATAAAAATAAAAAATAAAAACCTGAATGAAATTTATAATAAAAGAAATAAAATCCAACAAGGCCTTTATATCACCAAAGTTCCTTCATTCTAATGTTCTGCTGAAGCTAAGATGTGCTTAATGATTGGTGGAAGCGTTTTCTTTCTAAATAAATGATGATGTAGGCGACATATGACAATATAAGACGAGATGCTTTAGCACTATACAGTATATAGCTAGACATAAAGACAGCTGCAGAGGATGCTCGTGCTGTTCGACCAGGTAAAGAAGTGCAAGTTGTTCTCAAATTCATCATCACTCAGGATAAGGTGAGTACTACAAATGAATGAATGGAACAATTCTTAAATTACTCTGCTTTTTTTAGATGCCATGTGTGTGCAAAGCTATGTGAAAACATATGTAGACTTTAGATATGGTCATGTCTTTTCTCCCTAACCACTTATACATTATCATTTAGATTCGCATGCCTGTTGATGGAAACACAAATAATTGTTCTTTGGTTGAAATCTTTAAAATCCATTTAAAATTATAAATGTTTGAGATATGCACTTGTTCTCATTTTGTCCGATTTTCTTCACTCCTTCTTCAATTTCAAATTTCTTACTTGGCTCAAATTTCTTAATCCTCTGATTTGCTTGGCATTAGACGATATGTGTATTGAGCCGGTTGTGACGTGGCGCTTTGATGCTACAGCCCTAAAGGAAAGGCTGCTTGGAGAGGTAAATAGCTCTACTGTTTCTCTGTTTATATGAGAAAATAGTCCATGTCAGAACATTATAATTGTTTATTCCACAGATTATGTGAAATTTCAGTGAAACTAAAGCGTGCATCCGCAACGTTTTATGCGTAAACCGTAGCTTGATATACATTCTGTTCAAGCGTTACTGAGACCAAGGCCAAACCCTGGAGGAGTGTGCACAGCATGAATGCAAAGTGTATTCCTTTTTTATGACAGTGGCTTAGGCAAACATGCTCCACAGCCTGCATATTGCTTTCGGCGAAAAGAAATGCTAATGCAAATACCACGTGTAAAGTACATCTGTATTATAGAACATGTGTAGTTATGTACTGTGACGCATGTGTGTCTTATCAATAAACCCCATAAGTCCATCTGAATGCTTGAGTTCGCCATTTCCGGGAAAGTATTATGTAATTCTTATATAAATATCAAGACAAAATAAAGAGTTAAAAATAAAAGGAACGAAATAAAAGAATGAAAGAAATAAAGAATTTTTTATAAAGAAGTTTTATGAAACGGGCTTTCAGTGCTACGACATTCATGTTGCTGGACTCAATATCCTAAAAAGCTAAAAGAAATAATACATCGCTGTCCTCTGATTTTGTTTGATGCTAATATCTAATGATTGATCTGTCGCTTCTAGTTTTCCAGAGTGCACAGCCGTATCCCGTTTACAATAGAAATTGTGCTTATTGTGCTATATTGGGTTCATTTTGAATTCTAAAGACTCCGGTCTGAAATCCCTCATAACCTGAACCTGCTTCACTTCGACATATTGCACTCTCTCAGCTATTTTTTTCACTCTTTTGATGTAAATGTCTTCTTTCATATCTGCAGTCCCTCTTCAGCACTGCTAAAGTCATGCCTTTTCTTTTTTCCTCTGAAAGCAGTACAGGCGAATCTTTCACTCTCTCTCTCTCTCTCTCTCTCTCTCTCTCTCTCTCTCTCTCTCTCTCTGATACATTTCAAGCCTTTTCCCCTGCTTCTGATCTCTATATATCTCCATCAGATAAGGTTTTGCCTAGATGGAACAGAAGAAAAAGCAAAGATATAGTCAATACATGAGGGTTTGTGGGAAGCAAATGTAAAAACATACGATAGTAATGATGATGTGCCCTGTTTGTTTTCCTCCAGTTTTGAATAAAGTAGAACACGGATAACAGGACAAGCGAGACACATGCTGAGTGAATGTAAATGCTTTCATTTGTATGTGTAGGCCGATTATGAGAGGTACTTTAAAATCCTTTATTTCCCAACCCTTTCTGGGCAGACAAGAAGTGTGTGTGTGTGTGTGTGTGTGTGTGTGTGTGTGTGTGTGTGTGTGTGTGTGTGTGAGAGAGAGAGAGAGAGAGAGAGAGAGAGAGAGAGAGAGAGAGAGAGAGAGGATTTTCATTCGATAGAATGGTTTACTTTTAAGCCTGGCCACATATGGAGCCTTGATGCTATCCAGCACACTGTACCTGAAACATTTTTGAAGCAGGGTCTCATGGGACACACTGCTATTTGTTATAATAATTACTGGTTATATGGGTTACAGGCATCGAGAGTGACATTCACTCTGACAGAAATAAACTGCATTGCAATGGGTAGAGGTAAAAATGACTTTTAAGATCAGTTTACCTTCCAATTAAGCATATGATTTGAGGAATATGTTTTTAAACTGCAAACCTGTCCTAGCCCTTGTGGTTATTCTGCTTCCATTGTTTCCACTGGAAAGGTTTGAGAATAAGTCATTCTGTTTGAGCAAATGATGTGTTTAATAGTCACTTCAACACACAATCAATAGATGTAATACAAATAAATTGTCCCACATACTCTAACTCTGAAAAAATAATGTTGGAAGTGGAAGTTGGACATGAAGAGGAATAAGGAAGTCCACAGCTGATGCAGTAATAATGGATGTATGCAATACATTTTTCAGCTGGAGCAAAGCTGCCATCTTTCCTACGACCAGATGGCAACATTACATCTCTAAGGTTGACTGATTACAGTGTGCAGAGCCAGAGTTTGGAGAGGAGGGAGGGACCCTGCCTCCCTCTCTCTCTTTCTCTCACACACACACACACACACACACACACACACACACTAAACCCTTCTCTAACACTCTCTTCCTGTTCCCAAATGGGAGGTTTTAGTGATGTTTTAGCACCATGTTGCTCATCCAAAGCCCAATATGACCTGCTCTCTACCCTACATCAAAAATCCTTATTTTCACCAAGTGCCTACGTGTCAGTATCGGCCAGAGCAAACGTGTGAACAGGAAGCATCAACACACCCTTCAGTTTCCAGACATTCCTGTTACTCCAGGGCAATTCAAAAAAAAATAAATAAATATTATCTGAGACAAGTCAAAGAGATTTGGGAGGATGATAAAGTGAGGCATGATGCATCTGTCACATGTTGTATGGGATTACAGACACAACAGTGGAAATGAAAGCCTTGACAGAATTACTGAACCGATATGTACATCAGCTCCAGAATTACTGGCACCCTGGTGACACATTTGTTCATGTGCGAAAACACTATTGTTTAAAAAAAAAAAAGTACTTTCTGAAAAGAAAGTTAAGTCCTTTTTTTGCTCAGGCGTTTTTTGCCATTCTATAGAGAGGATAGAAATAATTCTAAAGTTGACCCATGGAGAAAAACAAGGATATAAAAAATCACAACATGAAACTGCAGATAGCTCATGGGGGTAGAAGAATAAAGGGACATGCCTTTAAATGAAGGATAAGTCAATTACAAAAAGAAATCAAGTTTGTTTTTCTTTTCCTAGGTGTAATGATTTCCTTCAAGGTAGTGTACTCTTGTTCTTAAGTTTTTCAGAAGGTGAACTGAGGGCAGATTACAGTTTTTCATACCTCTATAATGACTCTGGAAAAGGCAACTAAATCCCACATTGCTGTGATTCAACATTAAACAGGAAACACACATGTATTCATTTATACCCAACAGATGCACAGCTCTGATAGAGGCAAAGACTTCCTTTAAAATCCACGATCATGATTTATTTTCTCAGATGTTGCTAGCTCAAAAGGAGTGACTTAGATTGGGAACTTCCTTTTTCTTTTTTGTTTTATTCCCTTTCTGTGCCTTTAGTTCTCCTCCTGACATCCACCATCCTTTTCTCTTTCTTTCAGCTCCACTGTGAGCAGGCTGGCAGGCGCAGCCCATCCCCATCTCCTGAGCCCCTAAGGTTTTTTTTTTCGCTCCCTCTCCCTCCCTCTGTCTTTTCACTTTAGTGACAGGGAGCCTTATTCATCTCCAGCCTTGGCCCATAGCACCCAACCAACATCTGCTTATATAACTCGTTTAATTTGAAGTATGTATGCCCCAACTATCAGGCATCTTTCTCTTTTTTCTCTACTCTACTCTTACACTCTCTCTCTTTTCTGTAACTCTCTCTTTCTTCCTCTATTCCTTTTTTCCCTCAGTCTCTGTAATATGTTGATACAGAATCAAATAATACCCATATTCTTATAAGAGGCAACAACATTTTCTCACAAAACTGTGCACTTTTACTCAGATCTGATTTAGATTTTTCAAAAGTAAGGCAGGCTTTATCACTTTTCACACTCTACCAACTAAAAAAAGCCAAAAAGGCATGTATCAGCACTTCTTCCAAAGTGTGAGCTAACCTCCGCAGCTTGTGACTGAGTGAAGGAGCGGGAGGTTCCTGTGTGAGGGCAGCTTGCCCAGGGCCTGTGGCTGGGAGCGGATTGACAAAAGCTAGGACTATGATCAGTAATGCAGTCCCCAGTGAGAGCACAGACTTGTGCACAGGGAAGATAAGGTCTGCCTGGCTGCCTGTTCCTGCTGCTCCAATAAGCCTCCTCACATGGGGTGCCAAGAACCTCAGCGCTCAACTGCGAGGCTTTGGCCCAGCACTCCAGTCTATCCATTGCAGAGTGATGCCTCTATTACAAAGGATGCCCCACAGCTACAAGAAAGCCCACACCAGCTGCAGTGGATTATAATTGGAGGAACCATGAATTGCCCTGGACACTGGCAATTGATCTGCCTGTGACAGTCCAATATTTCCACCAGGGAAATAAAAACTTGTATCACATCACAGACTGAGGCTAAGGGTGATGGGGGGCTGTGTGTGTGTGTGTGTGTGTGTGTGTGTGTGTGTGTTTGTGTGTGTGTGTGTGTGTGTGTGTGTGTGTGTGTGTGTGTGTGTGTGTGTGTGTGTGTGTGTGTGTGTGTGTTTTAAGCTGCTTCATCATTTGTTTCCTCCACATTTTGTGTGTTTCATATTGTGTATAGTGAGCCGAAGTGTCCCACAAGAAGACTGCTCTTCTTTGTCTAGCATGCCTCATTCAAATTCAGAAAATATTTTGACGAGGACTGATTTTAAAAACATTGGACTCATGTATTGTGGTGTGGTACAAACATTTGTTTTACACTCATCCTCGATGTGGCACTTTCAAGTAATAAATGCAACTCTTTTTGTGCCAGATGTAGAACTGGATTAAAAAAACAAAACTTCAAGCTATTCTTTTTTTAATTCTTTTTTTTTTTAAATAAACTGTTGAGGATATTTTGTTCAACACCCAAATCTGTTCCTGTGTAAAGCCAAAGTAATTTCTGGTCAATTCACCAAATAAATGAGGTTTCTTTTCCAGAGGCCTTAATCCTAAGTTGTTTTGTTACCTTCTTTTTCCTTCATCATCCAAATAGGGAGATAAGACTAACTTCTAAATACTAATTCAACACAGCTCAGTTATGAGAATGTGATTAAAAATGTAAACATTGCTCAATAAAAACATTCGATCATTCTAATTCATTTCACTTCTTAACCTGCTGTTTACATGTCTCTCAATCCTTACCTGATGTTTACAAGTCTGTGTAAATGAATCACATATAATTTATCGTTCAATGTTTCCAGTAGACATTATTTTTGGTCTTCTGACAGGATTAAGTTCACATAAAAAAATATTAGAATATCAATGAGAATGCTGGGAAAGGTCAGAAATACTCCAGGACAAAAAAAGATAGCAGAGAAAAAAAAATCTACTTGAATTAACACCATTCTTCTTCAGCTCAGCTCTTACATAAATAATTTGGCAATTACACAGTAAATATCCAGCAATTAACTCTGAACCTATACCATGTTTATCTATTATTTAATAATATTAATTTTTCATGGCAACATTACAGATGAATAAACCATAAGGAAGGGTGAGGGCAGAATTGTGCAACTGTCATATTAATTCTGATTAAACTGATAGTTATTTTGATCCAGATGAGCTAAAAAACAACAACAAAAAAAACCCTGTCATCAGAAATGGCTGAAAGCTAAACTGGAAGCAGTGAAGGAGACAGACGGAGCATAAAGAGGGCATTTTTAATGATTGAAATTATGTTTAATGTCCTAACCATTTTCAATTCTATTCAATTTCTTATGATTGCTGTAATCTTTCACTATATAAAACCTATTGGCTGAAAAGACTAAATTCAAGCCAGGCCATTTAGGCAAAGCACAATAGACTGATATTTTTTAAAGTGTGTAGTCAGGCGCTCAGATGTATCAGCTTGGAAAACAGTGCACTGTATCTTGTAACAAAACACCGGGTAAATCAAGGCTCGTCTGTGCTTAGCCTCACATCTCATCTCTTTGACAGAAAGTAATGCACTCTCTTTTCATCTGGGGGCCATGCCTGTATTATCGGTCTATTAGATGTATGGCAAAGCAAGACAATATTAATGGTCCTTCTCTGCAGCCAAACACAAGAAGGCTCAGAAAAAGAAAGCACTCTCAGCTCTACTCTCAAGGCCAATGATTGCATACTAGATCAAAGCGAGTAATGACTGCTCTTTTACTTTGGTAGCACCACTGATATGTTCTTGCTGATGTCAAGACTTCCGCAATACTGCATAATTAAATAATTAGGGGAAAAAATTGTCCTTACACATCAAATTTTTCATTAACCTTAAAACAATAAGATGAAGCCATGAGCACACCATCATCCTAATCTGCATAAACCAAATTCAGCCAGAAGAGGCCCGAACAAGGCCAGTGCTGCATCTGACATCATTGTCGGATCATATTAAACCAACCCATGCAGGAACAGCGAGCTTTCCACATGAATGCACAGGCTAGTGATCTAATTTCTCCCGCTATGCAGTGGACTGAAAAAATAGGGAAGGGATTGTGGTTAGGGGAGGGAGGTGGGGTTGAATAAAGTCAAAGAAGGGGGCACTGGAGCTTTTCGACTAATTATAAAGCATAAGCCTAATTGGAAACTAAAGTACTTATTTCATGTAATTCAGTAAATGCATTATCTTTTTTTATCTGTTCTATTCATGGAGATTTTTTTGACTCTCTGTTGCCACAGGTGAGTTGCAACTTTCATTCGGAAATAAAGCATTAAGCTATCTATCTATCTATCTATCTATCTATCTATCTATCTATCTATCTATCTATCTATCTATCTATCCATCCATCCATCCATCCATCACTTTTCTGCTGTAAATAAGTACATACTTCTAGTCTTCCATCAATCCATCCATTCACCCATCCCTCCTTCATTCTTAAATATACATACATGAAATATTACTGTAAAACTATTTTCCATTGTGGATCAAAAAAGCCTATATATTCATCCATCATTCCATCCATTTTTAAATCAGACAAACTATCAATATATCTATTCATACATGCATCTGTACTTCCTTCCATCCATCCGACCTACATCCATCCATTTTTACTTACATCCACTAATTTTTTTCATCCACCCATCCTTCTGCCCACCTGCCCACCCATTTGCTTTCCATTCTTCAAATCAAATTTGAAGTTCTTGCTGTTGTAACATTCAGACTAAGCACTTTAATGAGTACTCATACCAGACGCATCTGAATGCTCTGATCCAGAAATTAGAGCATGCAATATTTATTTGGGTGACATTTCATCTGTTGAAAACAATGCTAAATATCAATAGCCTGTTTTCCAGAGTCACTCATTTTCATTTCTCAAATGGCATTTCATGCACATGTGAGCAAAATCAATCTGCAATGTGCAGTTGTAATCAGCAATTCTACAAGCTCCACGGGGTGAAGACGAGGTTTAGAGCTTCACACAGTGGAGAATAAAAATGGACCTCCATACTTAACAGGTGCAGCATGCAAAAGAAAGTAGTGTGGTCAGACACTGTCTTGTCTGGTCAGGTAGACAATGTCTATAAGTTGTGTGATGACTGCAGGGAAGCCTGCAGCATGTGAGCGCCTTTAGTCCCAGGAGAAGAGAAAAGCTGGATCCGCTGAAAAAGGCAAGAAAAGTCTTTGACAGCTGACAGAGAGGGAAAATATTAAAGGGAGGAGAGTAACAGAAGCAGAAAGTCTGGAGTGCAAGTGTAATCATGCAAAAAGTATTTCTGTTGTGTGCATAAATGAACAGTATATGAGTCAAAACTACAGGATGTGTGCTCTGGTAAGCAGACAGTTTGTAGCTTCCAAAGAAATCTGATCATGAATGAAATGTATGCCTAATGGCTTTGGATTATAATCACAGCAAAAGCAGGCACTTCAAAATACCATGCTTACACAGTGAATAGCACAAGGACTCAAAGCTTTATTTCCAGTTGACAGTATTGCAGAGCAGGGAAAAAGCAATTACTTGTTTCCTTTGACAAGTCTATTTGGAAAAGACAAAGACTAAGCAGGCCAAATAACTGACTGACTGACATAATCGCAGGTATGCAAGCTGCACCCCACTTTTTTTTCCTGGATCCAGTGTTTAAAGCTTAAAATACAACACAATTCTCATTTGGCCTTCGCAATACCTTCGGCAACAAAATCGGTGCCAAAGGTAGAAAACAGCTCTTTGCTTGTTTTTAAGATTTTTTTTGTCAATAACGTTTATTTTTTCCATTTTATAAAAGCAGAGAACTATGAAACTGGAAATCACTCAAGGTCCATATGGGCAGACTCTATTTCAGCACCATGGAGAGCCGCCTACTACTGAGTCGAAAATGGGCACAGAAAATAGAGATTACAGCTGATGTATAACATATAACAACATCTACAGTCAAGTCTGTCTAAACAGAACACAGTAAATAATTTCTGGAATTTTTACCATAAAATAACCAGTAGCATATTTCATCCCAGTGTCATACTTTAAATGTGTAATTCAGCACAGTGTCTTATTTGCTAATGAAATCATTCAATTCAGAGTATTCATAGATTATACTCTAGCAAAATACCTTACTTTATGTCCACTGCATATCAGTTAAACAATCATTCATTTTACAGTAAACACTGCACCCAAAGTGTTAAAAAAGCAAACACTTTTTTTGGCCTTTCATTATTTTTATTCTCTGTTCCTCGATGAAACAGCAAAGCTTCAATATAATAACAAACCAGGGCAAGTGCAACAAGTTTAAACCAGGAATAATGTATGAGAACTGTTAGCCTTATTATATATCCTATGTCCTGATTTGAAATTTTACAAACATAGACAGTTTTTCGGTTGGCTTTCTATGTAAAAAAAATTTCATTAATGGGTTCCAAGTATAACTTTAATGAGCTCAAGATTTTCAAATGAACCCTTAAAAAATAAAGATTGTAGCTAGTTAAATAATATACATTATAACTAACTCTCAATTGATCGACTGATAATGAGAATTAAATTGCACCAGGACTGTAAAACAGGAGCTAACAGTTGAGCTTGAACAGGTTTTAAATGAATTTATTTATGTCTACAACAGTGAAATATTGCAGCATTGATTTCTTCTCTAATATACTATTAGTAATACTGTATGTAGTTCTCAGACTCAGAGGAGAGTTTGCCCTGATGCCAGGAGATCATGAGTTTCATGACCAAAAGTCCAACACAGCATATTTGGCTGTGCTCTTCCTGTGGCAGGGATGTCATTATTATCTCTTGCCAATAAAAGCAACATTAGCCAATAGTGAGCTTATGTGAATTCATCTATGTGGAAGAACTCTCACACTCTGAGGAAAAATAGCACTATTTCCCTGAGATTGTTACTCTGCTCTGTGAGGCAGAATGACCAGAAGTTAGAAAAGATACATCTGGGTGGCTTTGCATGTCTCAGAGGAATGCTAGCCTTCTCTAACTTTACTAACTCTTAAGGGTTTGTAGCTTTCATGTGATAGCAATTGGAAACTGGCAAATAAGCTAATTTTGGCTTTTAATGCTATTGAAAATAATCATTAAAATAAAGTGTGTACTCCTGTTTGCTCTAAAATACAGAATAATGTGCTATCATAAGCAAGCAATAATTACAGTATAAAAGCTGTATTATAATTAAACTATATTATTGTTAGATGTGCAAGACACAATTACATTGAATCCACTTTCACTTTTCTTTCAATTGTTATAAAAATATTTTAATGTCAAAACACATTATCATTTTTAGCTGCTTCTCTCTTATGTACCTTCTATTGATGACAATATCCATGAAGTGAAAGTGAGTTTTAAGACAATTGTGTAAGACAGACAACTAACCAGAAATGTCAAAATTAATTTATGAAAATATATCAGTCTCAGGATATTACACAAGAAAAAGTATGAAAACTCTGCCTTCGAGTGTTTAGCATTGACACAAGAAATTGTATGAACAGGTATGAGGAACTAATATGGAATTAAAATCTTTTACATACTACCTAAAATAGACGTCATACCCAAACACCACCACTCAGTGCAATAGTCTGTAGGTCTGTGCTCGTAGGCTACTACAGCCTTGTAAAAGCATCAGCTCTGACTCCACAGCCTTGCCTTTTATCCATTCTCACTTCTGCCCAACAGTCCACAGAGAGTCATCAAGCACCATCCCTATTTTTAGCTTGGATGAAGCCATTTGAATCTGTGCCATGATCTTAATTCAATACCTGAACTTAATTAAAGTCATCCATCGGACGAAAGGGTGTAACAGTAATGATGAAGCAAGTTGTTAATAGCGATTACACAATTTTACATACAACGATTAATAAATAAAATTATTTATGTCACATACTTGCTGTCACAGACAAAAGAATGTTGCATAAAAATAACAACAGCATATTATCCTGCAATGACTTAAAATATTCAGTAAGTACAGAGAAACTAATAACAAATCGCATGTAGTTACACGAGAGAGGAGATTACCATTTGTAAATATACAAACCCACAAATCATTCCTGGTATGGCTTTTGGGAGCTTTTATCTCTAGTAGCTAGTTTAGCTCCGCTATAGATGTCAATAAATTGAAAACAAATCCTAGCTAAGGACTGCCATTTAAATTTCTTAAAGATTTTTACACTTTTTAAATTGCTAGAACATCTTAAGATACTCAATAAAGGATGAATATTTGTTTTAACTCTTTTACACACCCTTTATAGACACCAACATGATGCCTTGAAGCAAACTTTAGGTGCTGATCATTGTTTTATCTTAAATCCAAAATACAGAAAAACGTCATACTTTGTGCCAACAAACAAAAATGACACCAGATATTGTGTGAAATAAATAATCCAAAATCAGAAGAAAAACCAACAATCACTCAAAATTATTATCTCCCACCAAATCAGAAACTTTATAATCTCCAAAAATTTCAGGTATCGAATTCATTTCCACTGAATTTGATGCTTTTCTGATGAGTAAATTGTTGTCTTCTGCATTATTCTCCTACACAGTGCCATCAGGTGTTGGCATGATCTAGGGCCGAATTTCCGCTCATCTGCTGCCATTTTTCCAAAACAGAAATCTACGAAGTGCCAAGAGCCCTGGGTAAACCGGGCGCCTGCCAGTCGATTCTCCTAACACCACGACGAAGCTGCTCTGAGCTGCACGGCCTACAACAGGAGCTGGCACTGATGTGAAAAAAGAGGCTATTATATTGCTCTTTGGAGAACCTAAAATAAATGCAACAGAGGGAGTAATGTGTTTCTGTCTGTATAGCTGTTTCAAATCCAGGATTAACGACGCCAAACAAAGCGTGTTTGAATGAGAGAAGAAGAAATGCCTCGTTGGTTTATTTCTATTAATCTATATCCTGTGGTCATTATTTTTATCTAAGGGTTGGCGACATGGCGAAAAATATCATATTACAAATATTTTGTCATGATCATCCAAAATATCAATCCAGGTAAGGATAATCCAACAGAGAAGTCAAGCAATAGAAAAAGAACAAGACGAACAAAGCAGAGCAACAGGGTGCAAACGTTTATAACTAGGCAGAAGTGTCATCGAGACATAACCATGTATCTGTATACTTTAAGAAGTATGTGCAACTGAAACAGGAACAGGAAGTGAAGTAAAGCACTAGAACCCTTGACCTAGCGACCTCTGCTGACAGGGAAGGGTACTGCACTGGACTAGAATAAAAAATGCTTTCAGAAAGGTGTATTATAAGTAAATTTTGTACAATAGAGTTATAATGTGATCATTTTAGTCTGCTCTATTTGTGATGATTTGAATGTTGATGATTAAATTTCATCTGCTGAATTTTATGTTTGACACATAAAGTAGATATTAAAGCAAACTTTCATGTGGTTTTGAACAGAGAAGAAATCCCAGCTCCACAAAGCCGCCACCACTGGGCCCATGAGCAAGGCTTCTAACCCATTAATTGCTCAGTTATATAAAACAAGATAAAATGTAAGTTTCTCTGGATAAGTGCCAAATGCTGTAAATGTAAATGTAAATGTAAAAAATACTTTCACATCCTTTTTACTCTTTGGTTAGAACTGTGTGTGTGTGTGTGTGTGTGTGTGTGTTATGCCCTATGGAGCAGTTGCTGCATCTTTATATTCTGTGGAAAACAAAGACAAGCACATTCCTGCAGCAGTCTGCCTAGTGGCTACCTGTGACACAGATCAATACAATCATAAATAAAAAATAAGGAAAAACAGGTAAAATAAACCCGGTAAATAAATGTGTGCTGTCTTGTCTTCCTCAGTTTCCCCCATCCTCATGTCTCTCATAATGGATTGTGCAGTGGCCTGGTATGTAGTTTGCCCAAGTTGCCATGGCGACTGGTCAGTATGATGATGAGCGACGACTCAATTCAATCCCGCTGCTCCGCACTGGAGCGTGCACACACACACACACACACACACACACACACACACACACACACACACACACACAAACAGGCTGCAGAGACCATCAGGGCACACACACACATAGCTCAGGGAGCAAATGGGGCACACTGACAAACACACACACACACACACACACATGGTGTGAGACTTATCCAACCACACTGCTGCTTTGCATCGACCGCTCTGAAATAGAAGTATTACTCTGAGGGTGTGTGTAATAGCTACAGGGCTTTTTCCATCCCCACTGTTATACTATATTACAATATTGACAATCCTCAGTGGACAACAGACTCCTGTTATATGAAGAACATGGATCATGTTTTTTTTTTTCAACTCTTCCTCAAACTAAGAACACAATATTCTAGTCCATTTCTATAGCCCGTACCGCCACGGTGACAACTTAATAATTATTCCTAGGAGGATTCTGGTGTTCACAATTCTACTCGGTGAGAGATTGGATGCTGTTGTGTGCCTCTCTTTGGACTCCAGAAGTGACAATGAATTTTTGATGGAAAAGAAAGAAAGAAAGAAAGAAAGAAAGAAAGAAAGAAAGAAAGAAAGAAAGAAAGAAAGAAAGAAAGAAAGAATACCTCAAGTCTTGTCTTTATGACAGATTCATTTGTTATTGTTGCAGAGCAGCAAACACCACACCAACATGTGGTCTAATCATACATAACAATGGCACATCCATTTGATTCCCATTTATGTAAGGAGTCTCCAGTGGCATAATGGACAAAATTAAAACAAAATTTCTAACAAGGAATATATACATGTACAACCCCAAGCAGTCCAAATAAAATCATTTTCAATATAAAGAAAGGGTTGTTCAACCAGAGTGATCTTTATTTGAACAATCTTACTAATTCAGACAAACCGAGTTCCTTGCCATAGCAGATGTCAATAAAAAATAATGAGACATTTCTTGTGCAAATGTTATATCCAGAGAAGTATTCTTGACCTTGGTAAGTTTCTAGAGGTGCTGACCACCAGGGGGTTCTCAGCAAACATAGCTTTGTAGTGAATGATTGGCCATTATCCTAAGTTTCACATGTTTCACTGAACATGCACCGATCAATGTTAAGTCATAGCTGAAATAAATTCAGAGTGTTATTGGAGTGCAGGACTGTAACCAATGGGTTAGGTCCATCTGTTTTAATTGGAGCTACAAACACATAGATAACCATAATCTCTCACTAAGTGTCATTGGAAAGAGAGTTTAAATGCCAAAGAATGTTGCACTAAAATGGGCTAAAAAAAAGACTAAACATGTCGTCAAAGCCAACCACTGAGTCAGATCTTGTTAAATAGCTGGATTTCAATCATTTGATGGATGAGTTTGTGAGAAGAAAAGCAAGAATGAAGTCAGTCGCCTTACAGAATAATGCTTTCTCTGTATCACTAAAGATAATCAAACACTCTTAATCAATGTGTAGTGTATTATGGCATGCATTTATTTTGCATGTGTAGGATTGCGAGGTGAGGAGATCAAGGCAATGTGGAATGGTTCATGTGTATTCCCTGAAGCAGGATATTGGGGATAATGCTTTCTCGTCCTCTTTTTTCCAATTCATTAAAGTTATTCAATACATGACTGATTAGTTTCAATTATTTCACTTTGTCTCTCTCGCTCTGTCTTTCCATGTCCTCATCACACTCTCTCGCTTTGAGTCATGGACAGAGGGGTTACATGTCAGAGCTGATTAGCTTTACACCCCACCATGTCTTAAGTGTGCCCTTCATCCCCAAACAGAATGACACAACCTTCCATGGCCTCTCCATCTGTCTATTTTAGACTTCCACCATTGGCCGTGGCTTCCAAGAACCTGGCCGTAATTTGTCTTGCCTTCTCTCTTATCCACTTCTCTCTCAGCCTCCATTATGGTGCTGGCTAGAGCGCACCTGCTTTCACAGACCTGCCGGGGGACATGAAGATGGATTGGCAGAAAGAGGAAGTGGGCCTTGGCTGGCCCATCAGTGGCCCTCATTCAGCCAGACTCCCTTAGACAGGGCCCCAAGAGAGAAACAGTGATGTGCCATCAAGCATGGAGTACAACCACTAACCTAACCCAGATCATACAGTCACATGATTCAATTCCACAGATGCTCATGCCCTGTCTACAGCCATAACCCGAAATAGACTAAAGAGGCTAAAAATAAGAAACATTAATAGTTCTTTTTTTCCAAACCTGTGCTGCCTGAGGAAATAACACTCTTGCCAGAAAAGTGGTTCACAAGGGGCTGTGTTTGGTGCACCACTAAATATTTTATATACGTCCTTTAATTTTCCATTTTTAAAGAGGGGAGGGAAAAAGTGCTGCCGAACTCATGGGATTTCCTGGGACCGTTTTAGGCCACCGATGTCCAAATGTGTCTTTTTTTTCTCACAAAGATATGAAGGAAGCTTAGTAAAGCCTTTGGATTTATAAAAAAGATGGTTATGTTGCATTTTTAGAATCAAGAGCAACAATAGTGTTTTGCTAAGTGCTTAAAAAGAGGCAGATATTAAAATATTTGTGGGTAAAAAAGGATAATAATAAATAGAAAAGGATAAAGGTCCGTATCTGGAATTTAAAAAGTCACGAGAAAAGAATTCACAAAGAAGAACTTGGGTGGTTTTGGGCTTTTTTTCTGCTTTAAGTTTAAAGTTTACAAGCCCACGCTGGCACACACACACACACACACACACACACACACACACACACACACAGATCTACATCACAATTTCATCGAGTCAGTGTCACAGCTCTGTGAATGGTATATACTTTTACTGTGATATGACAGCCATGAAGGGTTTTGGCTTCATTTACTACAAACCTCAACCACTAATATGACTACAGAGGAAGCAAATGCTTCAGTGAAAAAGATATATTATAAATGAATCCCTGTGGATCATACATGCTGTACAGTTCTGATTTTCAGTCCTAAAAGAAAACAAGAGGTTTTTGGGTTTGGGTTTGTGTGTAGCATCTCATGTTCATGAGACCACACAGGTCTTCCTATCACACAACTTAAATAAGGCAAAGAAAAGACATTGCAGTTCGGTGCGAATATCGTGTGCACAAAATAATATCATTGCAAACTGATGATACAAAAAACACACATTTATTCAGTGTACTCATTTTAAACAATTTTGTTTCTTTTCTTTTATTATTATTATTATTATTATTATTATTATTATTATTATTATTGTTATTAAATTAAATTAGATTATTAAATTTATCAAAGAAAAATTTGTAATATAATAATAATAATAATAATAATAATAATAATAATAATAATAATAATAATAATAATAATAATTATTATTATTATTATTATTATTATTATTATTATTTTTATTTGTTTTCGGGAAGTCTTTCATCCTGGTCAGGGTGGTGGTGGAGGATCCGGGGCCTATACCAGGAACACTGGGTGTATTAGACACACACACACACAGACACACACAGACACCCACACAATCCCATACATATACTTACTGTACCTAGAGGCAATTTAGCACAGCCAATCAAAGAAATCAGAGAACCTGGACAAAACCCACACAAAAACACTAACATGTGAAACTCCACAGGCAGACAGCAACCCAAGCTCAGGATCAAAACGGAGACCCTGGAGCTTTGAGTCAGCATTGCTATCCTCTGCCTCGCCATGCTGCTGCACTTATCACCATTTCAGTTCTAAAATTACATAAATGAATATGAGTTGTCAAATGTGAATGATTACAGGGTTATACTTACCTTCAATTAATAGCAAGAGCTATTTTTACTTATTTAGTTACTCTAATGTGTATAAACGTATCTCATATTTCATGCATTTCTAAAGAGCCATGTCATCTTTGCTTTCATCTTAAGTCGCATTTTGTGTCGAGACTGAAATCAGCACAGCAGCATTTCCTTAAATTACAGTTCTAAAGTACACTGGTTTAGAAATTTGCAGAGAAAATGTGATAATAGGAATTGCACTCAGGTGTGAAAAGCACAAACAATTAAAGAGCATGCAAATCCACACACACACACACAAATACAGTTTTTCAACCATTCAAATTAATATTTAGCTGAAAACCATGAGGATAATAACTGATCATCTATCAGATGAGGTCTATTAAGTTCATTTGGAATTACAAATTGATTTCGCCAAATTTGTCTTATTTAATTCTCTACAAACGTTCTGGTATGCTGAATAAGTAAAAGGCACTTTGGTCAATATTTTGGGTTCTGTTGTATTTTCTGAAATACTAAGGACTATTTACATCGTACAAACGTACATTCACTCATAAATGCACACACCTCTCCATAAACACACGCACACCCACAACCACATATATACACACATACACACACAAACAACAGATCAATACAGTTAGTGCTGGCTGATCATGACAGGCTACCATGTATACATGTTGATGTTATTGCCTCATCTCACACTCCTCGGAGGACAGTGATAAGACTTTGAGCTATAAAAACAGACAGCTGTCAGAACGTCTTCCTCTCCTCAACCAAACTGCCAACACTGTCCTCCTCTTCCTCCCACTCGGCCTGCAGGGCTCTTTCTGAAACGCTCTCACTTCAGCAAGCAGCTGTACCATAGCGACACG
Organism: Tachysurus vachellii; assembly: GCF_030014155.1. Lineage (NCBI taxonomy): Eukaryota > Metazoa > Chordata > Actinopteri > Siluriformes > Bagridae > Tachysurus > Tachysurus vachellii. Next base: position 26,996,437 of record NC_083460.1, read on the forward strand.
CCGTTCATGTCTGTGCCCATGCCATGCTGAATGTATCTATATCTTAGAGTTTCAGTGTCTTGTTGTCTACTTGAGTAGTGAATATAATGGTGATGGGGTGAGCGCTGCTGTACTGTGTTAAAAAAATACTTTTGCAGCTTCTAAATCAATTGTACTCTTTAGTGCAAATGAGATAGAAAAACATGTTGTATGTAAACTGAAATAATGAAAATGACTAATTGTATTTTTGTCATTATAACGATATGCGTGGGAAAGTAAACGAGGAGAAATTAACACCACAAAGCAGAGGCGCATCTGTACTTTAGCACTTTGGATCTATTTGAGGACACAATTATCACAATTATTCTGCTTTTTTTTTTTTTTACTGTGGAAAAATCCCAAATTGCATACACAATTTATTGGTTATACAAAGTCACTTCAGTTCTAACCTTCTTCACAAGGCATGTGAAAATAAGAAGATGGCAGAAGGTACTGTAGTATATTTGTATTCATATATCTTACAGCACACATGTGAATGTCATGGACACATTAAAAATGTTTGCTTAAATCACTGTATCTCACAATATACAACAAATTTAGAACTTAGATTTTACTACCTGATACTTCATCCGCATTGTTATTTTCTCACAGATTTCTGTTTTTTTATTGTTTCTGTTTGTTATTATTTTCTCGTGCTCCATGATCTTGTCTGTACACGAATTTGATGTATGGCTTTATGTATGAGTGAATATGTACGGCTGATGTGTCAACTACATAATGAACAATATCCCTCTAGCAGAAGTCTATTCTATTCTATTCTATTAGATTACAATACACATTACATTACATCCGATTGTATCCTTTTATCTTGTTCTATCTGATGAATTCCTTTCTACGCTATCCTAAACAAAACTAAACTGTCCTATTATATAATCTGATATCATACCTTCCATCCTATTCTATCCCATCCAATGGTATTACATTCCAACCCATCCCATCCTATCATACCTTATTATACCAACCTATTCCATCCCATTCCATCCTATCATACCTTATCCCAGCCCATCCCATTCCATCCCATGCCATCCCATCCTTTCACTTCTTGTCCTATCCCAACCCATCCCATCCCATCCCATCATATCATACCTTATCCTACCCCATTCCATCCTATCCCATCCCATCTCATCAATCTTTCGCCTTTCATCCCATCTCACTCCAACGTATTGTACCTTAATCTTTCCTATCCCACCCCATTCCATTCCATGCTCTCATACCTTGTCCCATTCCATCGCAATCCAATGTATCATACCTTAATCAATCACATTTCATCCTACCTCTATCCCATCCTATCTTATCCACTCCCTTAGAAAAATAATCTTTCTATTTAGAAAATCTGCTGAAGCAAATGACTGTATCAGAAGCAGCCATATAAAATGAGTTACCTGTTTTAAAAAGTTCAGTTACTTCAAGATTAACTGACACAATGATGTTTGCTTTTATTTCTTAATATATCCACCCTACAAGCAGAAACAATGCTAATCAATGCTAAAGAAATAATTTTATAATAACATTAACATTATTAAATTGATTACGTTAACAGAATTAACTCTGGTATGAAAAGCTTCCTTGTCAAGAAAGTTAACTGCTTGTAAAACTGACGTGTGAATTCAATAAACACTGCATTGTTTGTTAAAACTGGCAAATAGTTTAAAGTTTAGACCAGACTGATATCTATCTATCTATCTATCTATCTATCTATCTATCTATTTCACCTTAACAGTTTGGAAAGAGTTAATAACAAAGGGTAGGCGTAAATAAGTCGTAACTCCTCTCCTGGGGAATTCAAGTTTACATGAATTACACTGAAGCCTTTGGCAAACTGCATATCAAGCAGGATTTTGCAAAACAAACAACTGGCAAATCTACTTACAATCAGCAACAGCAGCAAGGGTTACTGCTGAAAGATTTAAAGTCAGCCAGGTCAGGGGACGGAGTGTGCTGATATAGTGGAACATGCGCACACACACACACACACACATACACACACACACACACACACACACACACACACACACACACAAAGTGCCTCTTCACTCTTCACTCTCTCTCTCTCTCTCTCTCTCTCTCTCTCTCTCTCTCTATTTCTACACCGTCCCACACGAGGACACAAATATTTGCAGTATAGTTAATTCAAGGGCATGAGCTATACAGCAAAGCTTCTGGATGTGAATTCAATTTTGTAGCTCTTTGCTTCACACTCTCTGGGTCTGTATATTTGTCAGTATGTATCCCAACATCTCTAATTTCTTTCATGTAGATTTTGAAATCTTTCAGTAGCCAGCTACCTAAACAGCCTCTCTCTTTTAACTGTACAAACGCATTCATCTGTATATACTGTGTAATACTGCTAGCTGTTCAACCCTGACTGATGCCCCCTGAGGTTGGCATGTGGGTGCAATTAGCGTCTGAACTATAAGCGTGCCAGCCTTAAATCAATTATTAGTAGAATCCTTTTTTTAAAGCTCTGCTTTGCATGCTTGTTGCTACCACCAAGACGTCCCTTGGCATTCTTGAACAAATGTATTTTTTTATTATTCAAATGCCCTTTAACACAAAAGCCACTCAGGCTTGGAAGATGCGAAAGGATAAAAGAGATGCTGTTTTGCGGACTTGCCTGAGTAGTTCACGTTGCTGTATCTCTCTCTTTAATGTGCCCCCTTACAGCTACTTCACAGAAATATGTGTCTCTGTGGCTTATGTCTCCTCCTGCTTCTTTATAAAGCGGTCCTGTTCTGTCACAATGCTGGACAGGACACAGACTGGTTTATTTTCACTCCTGTGCAACAGGCCAACAATAGCTACCCAGGCCATTTTCATAAATAGAGTAATTTAAAGGAAAAATTGAAAGAACAAACGAATTGACATTTGCTGTCACTGGCTCTCCTAAGCTTGAGCACTGAAAGCATCTGATCAATTTCTTGGCATATCCCCTACGGCAGAGGCCCGATGAAACGGCTCTGAGCCCGTTCTTAAAAGGCTGGGCTTATTGATTTATTTCCCATTGGTTTCTTTATAAAAAAAAAACATGCAGCTTTGGCTTTGACTGGATATGGGGGCCCTCCTGAAGGAGCGGCTATTGACTACCAACAAAAACTCACCCCTGGCAGCGTCTTCTGTTCATGGAGGGCGTTCTGGGCTTTGATGGCTGACTCGCGGGCGCAGTAGGTGAGGAACGCACAACCTGTGAGACAAAGCAATCAGGGAGACAAATCAAACAGTCAGCGCAGGCTTTGTTTAAACACTCAATGGCAACACAGGACACGACTATTATTGCATTTTATGATCCAAATAACCACAGACAAGAGGTAGAAATGAATAATCCATGAGTGTGATAAGGATCAGTGCTGAACACATAACAAAACAAAAATATCTCTCCAAAAAAATATATCGATTGTTTCACGTGTGTCGTTTGCTTATTTTTGTTTATTGTCCGTACTGAAAATTTGAGCTGGCACAAAGCAAGCACATTCCTTACAATGACAGGGCAGGAGCTGCTGCGAGGAGTCCCAGAAGACTGGTTAAATACACACAGCCCTTTTTCTAATATGGAGGAGACTGTCTCATCTGTTCTTCACTGATCGCACGTGTGTGTGTGTGTGTGTGTGTGTGTGTGTGTGTGTGTGTGTGTGTGTGTGTGTGTGAGTGTGTCGTAGCTCCGGACTGAGCTCTATAGATCAGCCTGCCGTCACTGTCCAAACCACCCACATCTCAGCTGGGTGGGATAAACTCTGACTGCTCCTGACAGAGAGACGGTACAGAAGGGAAGGCCTTGGGGGGGGGCGTGAAAAGATGCAGACAGTGGGGGTGGACAGGAGAGGAAATCTCACAGCCCCAGGGCTTCCAGAACACACTGCGAGACACGCATACTCATATACAGTATACACATGCTAAATGAGGGGCATTCACTAAGGCAAAGTAGTCTGGGTGAAACACAGCATTAGGAAGCACGGCACCATTAATGTGCCCTTGCTCTATGACAGTGACAGTAAACACGCTATAATGGTGCACCTGTGCCAGTGCCAGTCTATGCTTTGCCAGGGTTAAGCTGCTTCACTGGCAGCTTACAAACCCCTCAGTGGGGATCACACTTTATAGGTGTGAAAGTGACTGCTATAAAATGGATCTGAGCTCTTTGCTCTCATCTTTTTTTGGCATGTAAATGTACACTCTGGAGACTGGAGAGTTTCAGAGTATCTCCTTTGCATATATTAATGTGGAGAGATGCTTTATTTATTAAGCCACCAAACACTTCAGTGACTGCTGTTAATTTGACATCTAGCCATCTACCCAATGAAGCATGTAATAACATTACAAAAATGTGACTAGTCACAAGAAGACCCATAACCAGGCTCAAATTTCAAAAAAAAATTTATTAAAAAAATAAATAAATAAAAAAGAAAGAGATGAGTTGAAGTCTACGTGAACTTGTGCATTTGTGGAATACTGAAAAGCATCTTAGTTATAACAGCTGTAGTTGTAGCAAGTCATTTCTGCTTTCAGGCCTGCATGTCCCAATACATGGTTATGGCCATGGGCAGAAGAAACTTAGATAAAATAAAACTCATGAGCTAAATTTTGACTGTGCATTGTGCTTAAACTTCTTACCTTCTCACCTGATAAACATCTAAAAAAAATTCCACGCAGCTCAAACAGGCTACGTCAATAGCGGGATGAGCTTGGCTTGCTCCAAACGATGCCCTAACATAATGATTTCCGATAGCAAACAAACAAGTCCTCAAAATGTGGACTTTTGCCCATTACAACTTCTTACTAAGCCAGCATTCCTTGTGATCACATCAAAGCGTTGTTATGTCTATAAAGCTCCAACCAAGGCCATGTTCCCTGACCCTCAGTTTGAAAAGAATGTTTTGCATCGTGCAATTATGGTACTCCTAAATTGGATGCATTTGCAGAGGCGGAAAACACTGCGTGTCTGGAGCAAATTAACTGCTGCAATAACATTAGCAAAAAAAAGAATAAATATGTGAAAGGCTAAGAAATACAATCTCAATTTAAAAGTGTTTTTCTGTGCTTTAATGTATGGTGTAATACGCATTTGCAGCCCACAGGCACTGGCTCTAACAACTTCATAATTGGAATCCAAACATGTACAAATTACCAGCAAGCTGTTGCATACCAAGTGAGTATTTTTTTTTGGCTGCATGATGAAATTATACGAAATGCAACATAAAAGAACCCTGCTGACATAGCGGCAAGTGGTGGTGGGGAAGAAAAAAAATAACAGGGACAGTGTAAGTAAATGATCTGCCACGGTGTTTGATAATCACATCTTTCTACATTTGGTTCTTATGCAATGAGAACAATGCTGGCGTGTACAGAATGCTGTCATTTCTAATAAGAAGCTGCATATACTATAGACCTTGTGTGCACACTGTTCTAAGCAAGACTCCAGGGATGACTGGAGCTTCATGGAGAGACATGGTAGAGATTAAGCAGGCTGAATGGAGGCTGCTTTTCTGCCTCTTCGCCACTGACAGCATCCATTTGCTGCCTTATTTACGGACGGTTTATCGGAACACCAGGGCTAGAGCAGCTGCCGCTGTTCTGCGGATTCTCGAGTGCTCTACCACTTCTGGCCTTAAACTGTTAGGCGCCCATTAAAAGTAGATGTCTTAGGGATAAATCTGCTTCTCAAAAATTCAATCCTTCTCCTAGTCTAATCACTTTGCATGCCTCTTCTCCATCAGTTCTGCTTCCTTCTCTTATTTGTTCTAAAAAAAAAGAACAGCCTGGGTTTCTCATCACAGTGTAGTTAGCTCCTAAGTAGTGGGCCAAGGTCTGATGCACTGAACATAAAGTCTCATCAGGTCTTCACTTTGAATGCACAGATCTTAAAACGTGCTCTACATAATGAGCACCACTACTACCACCATCACCACCACCTACAAGAGTTAGATTCTCTACAACGCAATCAGCCTAACTGTTCCGACAACAGCATTGTCCCTGCCCCAGCCTAATTACCTTGTAATGAGTTTTGTAATATAGGCAGTACTCTAGCGTAACCTGTAAAGCTTAATTAAGGCAGGCACCTTTAAGTGTGCCCAACATCCATACTCCACATATAGCTGAGAGTCAGTAGACCTAGAGCACAAAACTCATCTTAGACCTAACAGCCTTCTTCATTACACATATATGTACTGATGTACTTTTGAGACACGTAGGTTTGAGTCCTAACAGACTGTGATAATGGGCCTGATGTATAGGAGTGACCCTGGCAGGGTGTAAGACTGGTAAGCAGGCATATCCGTTAGCTTTCGAATCAATCAACAACTCTAGTAATTATTCCTTGTGCCATTTTCAACCTCTAAGTTTTTAACTAAACATGTAGCATTTTATTTTAATTGATGCCTCAAACGTCGTTGCCAAGAGTCAGTAGTGTTTCAGCTGAGTCATTATTTCAGAGTGTGAGTCACTGGTGCTCGAGTTAAGTTTAAGTGACTGCAACTGAGTGAGTCTGGGGCTGAAGTATTACAAATAAATAAATTAATCAACAAACACACAAAATGATGTATTAGTACATATGAATAAGACTGAAGAATTTAGAATAGACTGAAAAGAAATAAATTAATAAAAATAAAACTAAAATGTTTGTTTGTTAAAAAAAAAAAAAAGCTGCAATCAATAATGCAAAGTAAATACATTTTTATTACTGCTAATCCATCTGGATGATGGTTTTGTGTACTGCTGTATAATCTTATAGTATCTGAATAAAGGTACAAAAATAGTAATATATGTACATATTATCTGTATTATCATATACTGTATATATATATATATATATATATATATATATATATATATATATATATATATATATATATATATATATAAAATAAGTACTCAGATATATATATTAAAAAAAAAAAAAATCCGAAGCGATTCTTTATGTGCAGCAGTAAAAGCCTGGTTATTAATTATTAATTAAGTGTATCAAGCAATGTAGCGTTAAGTGCTGATGATTACTGGGACATAACACGTCTTTTATTAAAACTTGTGGAATTAAAATATGACAATAATGATCTTGTTTGCCAACAGTTCTCATATAGCATTTATTCATGCACAGAACATCTCAGAACCAAATGTTATAGACTGTACATTTCCTGCCACTGTTTGGGTTTCCTCGGGGGTATATCTTTTGTACCTTTAATGCGCATCCTGTTACATGTTAACATGAAAGCAGTTTACCTTTAAAAGGATTTAAGGCAGTTAATTGGTCCTTAAAGGCCAGTGCTGTTTCTGCTGTACCTTTAATTAGCTTGTAGGGTAAAGTTAACTTTTCCAGGTGATAGATATAGACTGAAGGTACAAATGATCGCACATCCCAGTGCGAAGGAACGGTACAATATAAAAACATTTTTTCAGAGGTTTCCTGTTGAATTTTTATTTTTTTTTTCATTTTATTAGCCTATTAATTTCCCTCAGCATTCCTAGCATTTTCTTTCCTAATCTATTCTATTATTTTAGAATCTAATTTTTATCTTTTAATTCCTTTATTTCCTTTTAAAATCTGGAAGTAGATTCTTGTAATGTTTTATTCTGTCCCACTTACAGTACACCTATTTTTTTTTACATATTATGTGAGAATCAGCTCTATATTATATATTTATATAAGTACACGTCCGCTGAGCTAATGTGCCCGATGTACCTGAAGCTCCGCAAGAATAACCAAGAAGAACTGCAAGAACGTAACAAAGGATGAAAGCACATACTGGGAGAAAGGCAAAAAAGGTTTTATTATAATACCACTTTGATTTCAGAGCTACTAATGCATACCACTCAAGTCTGGGTCTTTTCAGGAAGTCTTAGTGATCCGCCATCATTCTAACAAGTGAAATTACCAAAGATGCCTTCAACCAGGGCAAAGCAGCAGCACTAACAAAAAGAAAAAGCAACATGGAGAATGCTGGCAGGTCATCAGACATACAGAGTCTGACTGATGCTGTGCAGTGAGGAAAAGAGGGCTATGGAAGAACAAAGAGAAAATGAAACGGCAGCCATAGACGGCGCATCCATCCTCTTCCACCCCCACCCCCCCACTCCACCTGACCCCACCCCTTCTTCTGTCTCTTTTGTTTCCAGCACTCTGTCTCTCTCTCTCTCTCTCTTTCTCTCTCTCATCTGCTCTCTCTGTCCACCCTAACACCCCCACCCTTAAAACACCCCCCACCCGTACCTCTCTTTCACTCTTTTCCTCCCTTACGCTCTGCTTCCCTTCATTTCCACGGTACAGGAGCACTCTTTGGGGGAAGGCTGGCAGCAGAGTGGTGATGTCATGCCAGCAGTGCAGCGATGGCAGCTTAACCTATTTTCGGAAATACCACAGATTTCTATTTTTAGTGCTGCTGAGCAGTGTTCCTTTCAAACACATCCCTGATGGGTGACACAAAGAACACTAATAGTATTCCTCTCTCCGTTTTGGTTATCATTCATCTTCTTCTTTTGTGGCATTTATAATTATGTTAGTAATAAGTAGAATAAAACAATACATTGCAGTCTGGGATGATGATGATGATGTTATTAACTTTATATTAAGCGTTATATTATGCTGTGGAAAAGTTTTCCGACAGTAGGAGCCCTAATCTTGTAACATGTCCCTTTCTGTAGTTCTGTCAGTATTTTGCAGTTGTGATCATACTACACATCTGGCCAGTCCGCACCTCAAACCTTTACTTCATACCAAATCCCTTCGTGCCTTTCTCCAGCTGCCACGGCGAGTCGTCACTCCAATCGAGCACCTTCACATTAAATTCAGCAGTTGTTTTCTATGCCTTTGACAATCACGCCATCTCTCTCAGAGTGTTCATCTGCTGTGCTTAGCCTCCTGCCTACCTTTCATTTCCCTCCTGTCCAGTGCAGAGAGACAGCAGTGAGAGAGGAAGTGAGACGACGTGTGTTTCGGTGTTTACAGATTTCTGGCTCATATAACAAGTCTTCCATCACAACCATCACAAAGCACAATACTGATCAGTATTATTTTCTTCTTCCTTTCCCTAAAAGTCAGAGATTCTGAAGTTTCTGTTCAGAGCTGTTTTTTTTTAATTTGCAAGTGTCTGGGAAGATAAAACAGATTTTTCAGCACAATTGCGTCTCTCTTGATCATAGAGTTTCTCTCCACAGAGTTCTCATGCATCAGCTCAAAACTGTGAGTGATTATCACAAGACTCTAAAGCAAAATCTAGGTGTTCGCAGTTTATTTTACTCCCACGAATGAACGGAAAACATCATTAATATCGGTCAGTGTTTTGTAACCTTCTTTTCATGTCATTTGTCATGTCAACTTCCCAGAAAACTCTCAAAACAGAACCGGTGGATGCTTTCAGTGTTGTGCAAATTTGCCACTGTTTATTTCCCTCCTATTATAATGAACTAAAAAAAAACACTGAAGTTGTTAAAAGACAGGAAATGTCATTTCCTGCAGAATATCTTGTGTAAGGCATATTCATCTATGCCTCCGTTGATAGAAAAATATTTCACTGTAGTTGCCATGACAATATTAAGCATGGTTTGAAGGAAGCTGCTGGTGTCAAACTATCAAATTGATGAGAACTGAATTTCTCTGAGCAAATCGTTCCATCATTTCATTTGTTCATGTACTCACTGCTTAAATGTAGCTTACTGAGTAAATGCTCAAATGTAAAATACAGAGGATGGTTTGGGGAGGTTGCAACAGGCAGATTCAAAACAGACTGTACTTTATTTTAAAAATTTACCCAGAGTAGTCAAAGGTTCGTGGAGAGATAATTAACTTATAGGCAACATACTCAGGAGCAAACATAACAAGTGGGTCCTTGAAACGCGGTCCTAAAAGTGAGAATTAGCAATTATTTTAGATCGTTTCTGGTAACAAAAGGAAAGTCAGATTTTAAAACAAACAATTAGCTCTTAATGTTTACATGTTCCCAGTTCACATGCTCAAAGCAATGATCTCTGGTCAAACAGATCTTTAAGAAGAAGGAAAAACGTTCAGGCTGCTGTCGAGGGAAAAGCTGCCGGATTATAAAAATAAATAAATATAAATAAATATAAAAGACTCTATTGCATAACACAGCCATCTATTTTTGGCTGGTTAAATGTGTCGTGCTTGTGAAATTCATTTCATTGTAAAATTTGGTTGTCAAAATATCACAATTGTCACAATTCTAATCCAAAATGTTTGAATGGAAGAAAGAAAAAATGATGAACAGACAATACAATGACATTTATGTGAATCTGCAGGAAATATAGCGCCATGTTTGTCATGACATTTTTATTGGGTAGTGTTAGGGTTGTGCTTGGTTTAATGTGCTGTGACAGAAAAAGCATATTCACTATCTTGTGCTGTAACGAGGATAAAATAAGGCTAATTTCTCAACCAGTTATAGTTCATATTGTATTAAATGCTTAATAAATAATCTACTACAAATAATGTAATAATATTTCAGTGTAACTGAAGTCAGGTAGCATTCTAGTACTGTATGGCTTTTCATTAAACAGGTGGAAAATGTATTATGGATGACTGAAAACTAGATTCTGAAAAAGCAATGCAGCTCCAGTATACTCCCTGCACCATGCTTCACAGATGGGATGACATTTTGGTGTTAATATGCAGTGTTTTGTATCAAAAATCAAGAAGCAAATATGTAGTTTGCCCACCAAACGTTACTGGAATATCTATCGAACTATTAAACTATCACTCCATATTGTGTGTCTGTGCATCTTTAGCTGTCAACATAAGACAGTCTGTTGTTTCAATGTGCAGTAATTGCGCTGAATTTGGTTGCATCTGTAACGTCCCTGACACGCGTCTTTGTAACTAAATGACACATGTCTTTAGAAATCCTTCAATGCTCTTTTCATACTTAAGAGCTTCAAGAACAATCTTCTGAAGTATCTTTTGATTACGTCACTTTGAAGTTTAACAGATTTTTTTTTTTTTTGGGAAAAGAACAGGTAACAAAAAGTTGTATTTTTTCCCCATGGGAGCACCGTCCAAACCCACACTCAAATTGACTAGAACTTCTGACTCCAATTAACCTCTTCTTAAGAGGTAATTATCCTAGTTTCACACACTTTTCTAATAATGGCCCTAACTTTTTAAGCCATTGTTTAATAATGAAGATGTAATTTAAACTGAGTGGATTCTTTGTGATATACAGAGATCCTTTAATATTATGACTAATATCACGTACATACAGAATACATCCAGAATAATTCTATACTGTGAATCTATACACAAAATTCTGTTATATATTATATACTGTATATACTTCCCAAATCTAACAGCTGGACAGTAAGCTGGATAGTAGGGAAAAAAGCAGTCTTATATGACCAAGGCCATTTCTACTGTTATCGGTCTGTTTATAAGAGTTTATCTCAAAACTCCACATGCAACCCACTTCCATGAGACGAGGTTAAAAATAATGCTGCCATTTTATTAGATTATTACTTTGATTTATTGTGAATGGCTTAGCAGAAATATTTCAGCAGCAGTTATAAAGACAGCAGGACTTTGATACCAATGAAATTATTGCCAATATTTCACCCTTAAACTTACAAGCATTTTTTAATGACAATAAGAACGTGCACATGAACACTGCCGTCTTCCATATTTTTGTCACAAAAAAAAACTGAATAAAAAATGTGGTTAAATGCATTTGAACAATGTGCAGCCAAAGATGTACTCTTCTCTTGTATGTTGAAAAATTAAACATTTATCAGCATTTATAATTTGCTAGATTAAAAAAAACACAAATTCCCATAATGGTTTGTTAAATATTAAATAGCCCAACTTTAATTAAGTGCTAAGGGAGCAATACACTTTGAGCGATCAATCACTAAATATCGCAGGGACGAATGCTAATTATTAATACCAATATTTGCCCTGGGGTTAGCATTGAACAGCATTAGTCATATTAAATATTGCTGGTTACTGGAGCAGAGCACATTTTAATTGGGGAAAAGCAGGCTGTGTAAGGGACATGACAGCTGATCCGAGGAACCAAGGCCTCAGACAATACCTAGAACCACTAATCTTCTTCAGTCAAGTCATTATGGCTATGCATTATTATCACGCCTAACAAACTTAAGCCGTGTTTTCCCGCGTGAATTAGCAGCCTGGCCTCCACATCTGATCCACTTATTCAGAGGAAGCTCTTAAATCACAAGTGAATTACTAAAACACAGGATTTAGTACAAAAGACTATAATCATTTTCATAAACTGTAACTGTTTTAAATGTCTCTTGGATACACACATGACAAGTGTGTGTGTGTGTGTGTGTGTGTGTGTGTGTGTGTATATATATATATATATATATATATATATATATATATATATATGTGTGTGTGTGTGTGTGTGTGTGTGTGTGTGTGTGTGTGTGTGTGTATATATATATATATATATATATATATATATATATATATATATATATATATATATATATATATATATATATATATATATTTGTGTGTGTGTGTGTGTGTGTGTGTGTGTGTGGGTGTGTTATGGGAGATGGCATAACTTATGTCAATGATGTCAACATAAACCTTATGCCAATTTGTTACCTGACAAAAATGAAGACAGACTGAAAATAAATAGCAAATGATGAGTGCGTTTTCCTCGCATGTTCTCCCTTTCTTCTACTCTCCACTAATACTGCACGAACACAAAAGTGAAACATTTGTTTCATGCTTACAAATAAAAACGCCGTGAATAGAAAAACAACTCACTTTTCCTGTACGCCACTTAGGCGCGCGTGAGTTTAGCGCGAGCGCTTTTTCAACCCACCTTAAACACACTGAGGGTGAAATCAGGGTTGATTTCCAGCATGGCTAACTTTATGTTTTAGAATTACTACTGCATTACTGTCAGGTCATTAACGCTTTAAATGAACGTGTCATCCGTGGAGAATGACAAAATGTTGATTTAAAGTAACTACAGTATGTTTTCTGCTGGTCTCATCACAGCGTGCAAATAATGAATAAATGGTGTTTTGTGAATGTAAAAGAAAGGACAGGCTTATGAAACAAAAAAAAGACCTCGCTCTGACCCAGATCCGAACAAATACAGTGAGATGATTGACAGTCTTTGTGTAGATGCTCAGCTTCAGTGTGCACGCGCGCTCTAAATGCCACAGGTTCACTATAGACTGCGCGTCAAAAACAATAACACGACTGAATGGAAAAAATTCTCCAAGACGTGACTGTTTGGAATGACAATTTCTAGTGAATAGTTTAACGATTATTAGGTGTTAAGTTATATTATTAACACCTGGATAACCTGCCGACCCAGCACCCGTGTCACGGCTTTGATTGACAGGTCTAACATTAACACGTGTAACATTTTCTCTGGTTCGGCTTGTTTAGGCTACTGAACACTGCTGTCCCTGGAAAAGGGGCGAGTGACGCGTTACCTTTGTGCATGCCGGTGTATCGGTCCTTTAACACTGTTAGTTCGTGGATTTTCCCAAACTGTTCGAACAGTGGCTTCAGGTCTTTTTCCTCCAGGTTGCGCGGGATTTGCCCGATAAACAGTTTGATCGCGTCTTGGTCTTTCATGGTGCCGCTCTCCGGGTGGATGGAGATGGACTCGGAGCCGTTCATGGGTTCGGGAAGAACCTGGTGCTGGTAGGGGAGGAGGAGGAGGAAGAGGAGCGGCTGTGGGCTCGGTTCTGCCCCGGGACCAGGCGCGAGCAGGCTGCACGGAACCGGAACCGGAGCGCGTGAGGGTGCAGGAGCGGTAACCGGAGCGGGAGCGGGACAGCGCTGCTGCCTTCCTGCCTCACGCGGAATGAATCTGGCCATCGTAAGCGCGGAGCAGACTGGATAGCAATAATGACAGCGCGCGCGCGCGCACGCACGCGCATACACTCGCACAAATACACATACACGCACGCTCATACACTCTCTCTCACACACACATACACACATACACACACACACTCAAGCAGGCACGCAAGAAGAAACACACGCAGAGAGAAAGAGAGAGAGAGAGAAAGAGAGAGAGAGAGAGAGAGAGTCAGCTGGAAACCCGCGGTCTTTTTCGGGCCGGCGCGCACACACACACACACACACACACACACACAAGCGCGCGCACACACACACACACACACAAGCGCGCACACACACACAAACACGCACGCACACACACACGCGCGCGCGCGGGTGAGAGGAGGCTGGATGGAGCGCACAATAAGCTACACTCGAGCAACACCAAACGGTGATAAAGTGGAATCGCAATTGTTTTCATTTTTACGCTTTTAAACCACACCATTGTGATAACGATGAGTTATGTAACATTTAAAACACGTGTTGACTAAAGTGCTTTACAGCGCTGTATCTAATAAACAGCTCTCTCCTCTACACAATAACATAAAGCAGACATGATATTTTCTACACACATACACACCTACGGGTAAACTATACCGCCCAGTCCATCGACCAGCTGGGTTTTGGGATGTCTGTGTAAACCAGTGAACATGTGGACATGGAGAGAGCATGTATAGAAACTCTACTCAGACAGGGGTTTGAGCTCAGGGATGAAATAAGTGATACTAGGCATCAATGCTATCCATTGTACCACTGTTTCACCCAAGCTCATCACAAATATACACCATTATTTTCATGTGTAAATTATATCTGTTTTTATATACTATCCTCAATCATTTCTCCATTTAAACCAAAAGAGCAAAATAAATCTTGAAACAAATGCATTTTCCTTGCGTACCTGCCAGATTATTTCACAAAGTTTATCATGATACATACATCGTTTCATAAAGAAACGATTTTTTTACATTATTTTATTCCTTAAAAAAAAGCAGTCAGCACAAATTAACAGGATTTTGCACGTGGGTCATTGCTCTCTACTTGACCAACTCTACTGTGTACTCTGCAACTCGTTCTTTCTTTCTTTCTTTCTTTCTTTCTTTCTTTCTTTTTTCTTTCTTCTGTATTCTTTTCTGCATTCAGCAACCAACTAAATCCATTTTCCCGACTTCATGTTCTAGCATATTGATAGTAGGTGGCATAGAGCTTCAATACACCAATCAATAACTCAATCAATCCTGGAAAATAGGCACTTTAATAAAAACATAATGCATTGTTGTTAACATTGTTCTGCAATGCTGTAGTATGTTTTCATTTCTTTTGCTTGGCATCATTGTGACTGAGGACCAAAAAATGTTTTTTATTCCTGATGACAAGGCTCTTTAGGAGAGTCAGTTACATTGAAGTTTGCTGGTATTAAAGCAGCCTTGGAGCAAGGTAGGGTGTCTATATTTAGAGGTGTGTTTGATGGGGTGGAGAAAGGCAGAACTTCCACTCCATGGTTTATTGACCATCACCATTAGTATTTCACTTGGCTGAGAGACTGTGACAAGAGATCGATTGTGGTGGGACTGTTAGCACATTTCAGAGAAAGCTACATATAGTTTAGAGTGCTACAATCTGCAGCTGCTTATTAAGCAAACAAAGGGAATTGGAGATACATAAATACACCAACCTTCTCCTGATACTCTGGGGAGATTGCATGTAGTAATCAAAGTGTTCAAGTGTTATCAAGCACAGTCTCTAGCAGAAGACATAAATTAAAGGTGTACATACACTTACTTAAACAGGCACATAGATCCAATGTCAGTCAAATGTAGCAGACAAAAAGTGTTAAACCTGTCAAAATGGTCCTTATATTTTACTCTTGAACGCAGCTTTGTCCTTCTCCATGAGCTAAGTACCTAGAATTTTAATTCACTTTAGTCCACTTCAAACTATCTCTGCATGGTTTACATTGGAAGATTCTCCAAGCCAGGTCATCTCCGGGAATTTCACAGTTTACAAAATTTTGCACGTTTAAGCATAGCCCTTTAGAATTTCAGATAATTTTAAGAAAACATATATCAATCAAATATCAGGGCATTTCTGAATCACATGGCATTTACCTCAGAATTAGTCTCAGGCTTTTTGTTGATTTTGAAGGGATAGAAGATGCTGACAGTGTAAGCCCATTTCAGCTTCAAGCTGTCCATGTGCAGATTGATGAGGCTGTGGAAATGAAATATGGTCAATAGGTTCTGCTTCAGGACAACAGGAATAAACACCCCAAACATCAGTGAGAAGCCTGTAAAGAGCCTAGGCCTGGTGTTCAAAAGCACCCAGAGGGATAAAGCACCAATCAAGTCTGTCTACAATGAGGAGTCCAGACTACTGGAAAAGTAGTAGTACTAGGATACCTGCAGAATGATAACAATGTTATGGAGAGCCTAGTGCAGAAAGCTACACTGAATTCTTTTTACTGACAGTGAGTTTCCTTTGTTCTAGGTGTAGCCATCTTTATTTGCTTCTGCTAAGAGATGAAGGATAAAGTTGCAGTTACCATCAAGTAGTGAAAGTTATTGTAGAACTCAACTGTTGAGCTAAACTTCCAAATTCCAAATTCACTACATTTAAAAGTTCAGTAAATGCATAGATGCATGTCATTAAGCAACTTTTAGCAGCTTATGACTGGGCTGAGCAGGTAAGTGTTAAGGATCTTGCTCAAGAACCCAACAGTGGCAGCAACAAGAGTAAAATTCTGACCATTTATTCAAAAGCCCAGAATCCTCACCATTGGGCCACCACTGCCCTGAAGGTTAAAGGAAGTAAAGAGACATATACACTATGCTGAAGTAACAAAAAGAGGCTCAAGGTGACTATAAATTAAGAAAGGAATACCATACTGGTTAAGGTAGTGTGCTGTCATCTGGACACAAGCCAGTCTAATCAACTGCCTGGTGGTGGGTGCAGAATATTTATAGATTATTCCAGAAAGATGAGTTGCAATCGTTGTATATGCTTAATGTTTGATTGGTCTCAGGTACCGCAACATAATTTACAATATCTCTCAATTTATTCAAGATGTATACTACCTTCAGAACCCTCTCAGTTGTGACTACAGTTTCTTGTAGTATTCAAAAATGTTTGGAGTTTTCCAGGGTGAATAATTGTAAAAGTAAATGCTGTTTACTGTGCTTTTTACTTTGTTGGACATATCTGTAATTGTGAAACAGCAAAAAAGCAATTTTTAGCATTTTGTTATCTAGTAAGTAAGTGGTTCATATACAAAACTAATACAAAAAAAAGAAAATACAAAAAATACAAAAATATACAAAAAAAAATATATCTGACTGTAATGGAACTGTTGCATGTTTAAAATGCAAAACATTTTGTCACCACCAGAGGGAACTTGTAGTCAACCATATTGTATCCCTCAAAAAAAAAGAAATAAATCACTTCGTAAGCTATGTATTACATTTTCATTCAGGTAAAGCATAAAGCCAAAAACATTTCTGGTCTGTATTTGATTATTGAATGTTGCTCTGGCAACAGGTGATCATCTAATCAATCTAATCATCCTGAAAATATGTCCCTAAATTAATCAGAGACAAACTAAATGAATTGTCAAAATGTTAAATAAAGCTAATCTGTGGCATTAATAAATCATGGCAAGGGTATTCTGCTAAATACCTGCAATGCATTTATAACTGTTGTGCAACAACAAGAATCAGAATAAACTGCTAAGCTGGCATCACGTTCTATCAGCTTTGTAAAGCTTTATGTTTATGTGTTAACAAACTACACTTTTAAATATGAGCTTAAATATTCACTAAATATAGGTTTAATATTAGTTAAATTCTACAAAAATTAAACAGCTAGGGTAGGGTTTGTTAGGGTAATGTTTATTTTAATATAATGTAAAAGCTTGGGTTAGTCTAATAGTTCTGATAGGAATTTTTGAGAGATGTTAAATGGTCACACCACTTGACATCTATCAGTTTGTCCATGGCTGATTAGTGATTTGTTTAGTGCTAAAAAATGAATTTTTTGACGTCAGATAAGAAGATGATATATTATATTCTTGCCCCATAAGTTACTAATATATTTAAAATAAAGGAAAATAAACTCATCTGCATTCACTTTTAAAACCCTAGTACATTTATTTTGGGGGGTATTTAAATTGTGGATTGTTTTAATTTTGACAATAAGTAATTGACCAAAATCACCACTTTTTATTTCTTTAGCATTTTAAAAACCCATAAAATGTAAAATATTTTCAATCACAGTAAGATGCTTCTTACATCTCATTCTTAATAACCGAACCGACTATTGAGATTTCCTTTATTTATCTCCTGTATTCACCCTTTTCCTTCTGGACAAAAACACTTCAATAAAAGCATCGTGCCTTGTAACAGAAACACCAGTGACTGTAAGTGAGACATTAAGTATTCACAGTACATCACAGAGTCTTTCGTCATGTTTCAAACTTACTGTTATATTAATGCACCCATTACCTTTTACTTGATTGTCTGTTGAGAGCTGACCATTAAGGGCAGGTGTGAGAAATCAGGTAGCCAGGCAATCCATTTGAGAGGTGATGCTTGATGAACACCTTGAATTGAGATGGAGTCAAGCTGTTATCTTTTCACTTGCACACTGGTTAAGATTAATATTTCATATGTACGGCTGCCCATCAATGCCCCGTGACCTTGAATTGCAGATGAGTAGTTAAGAACAGCCTACACAAGTCCCAGTTAATGCAGTTCAGCTACACCGTACTCTCTCATCATCACACAATTATGTGTGCGGGTTGTTCACCTGAAGCTGTCCATTCCAATCTCGAAGAGAGAATTACAGAATCATGGGTCATGGTTCATAATTTATCAGTATCAGTTGCACTCCACAGCTTTCAAGCTTTCATCCATATTTATTTAGTGATTGGTAGTGTATCTCTTTGGTGTGTGTGTGTGTGTGTGTGTGTGTGTGTGTGTGCTGTATTACCAGATTCATTTCAAGCAAAATATGACCAATAAATGGGGGTGGAGAGGAATGTTAGGAAAGGAATAGATTCCACAGAAAATCTAATTCACACAATTTTCACTATCACCAAACATAATCAGCCAAGACATGTCTGTTGTCCAGCTTTTTTCTGTTAGCTTTGCTGGAGCTACTGACACTGGAGCTATAATATTAGTTGCTATTTATGGAGCTAATATTAAAGTTTAATAATAAATTTTCTATAAATTCTCATTCATCTCTATAAATAGATGTTCACGTCTAAGTATACTGTTCAGTGACACTGCTGCACATTCTGATTTATAAATAAACAGCTTTTTGGTATGTTAAATATTGGGGAAACATATGAATGTATTCTGTTTGCCCAAGGTGTTCATGCACATAGTGTGCCATTATAGATTACTGTGAGTCGTACTGTCTCCCAAATCACATTGTTACCTTACTGAAGCACTGAAGGCAGATTTGTATGCTTGAGTATATATTTTTGAGCAAGGTTCTGGTTAACCTCCATTATGTTTCATACATGCATTGTAGCACCAGTGAAAAACTAATCCAAACTGTTCACGGTAGTAGGCTCTGCCTGAGCACTCTGTCTAATCAAGCGTTATTTTTACTGTTACACTTTGGGGTAACTTCAGATCAAACCTTCTTAAACACCATACCAAAAAAAGAAAATGGTAGTTCAATTAAATTTCATTCAAGAATAGAAACTTTTATTGACATGAGCATGGTCAGTCTTAAGTGCTATAAATGTAGATGTAAATGTACATTTAGATCTCTAATGAGGTACGAGTGGTAAGATATCTGTTTGAATCTGGTCAATCTGTTTTTCCTCTATATTTAGAATATATATTTCATAAAACACTGTTCATACACTGAACAGTCAAAGATCAGTCCATTCATTAGCCCTATGTTAGGTTATTATACAGCACACAGAAGAATTTCAAAGGGAAATATTACAATATTAAGTGGATATTCAGTTTCTTTTGCAGTTCTGAACAGCTTCTTTGGAGAAGAGAAGCCATTTAACACTGGTTCAGTTTGAATATCTCAAGGTCCTCTGCAGCTAATACACTGTATGCTTAGACTGAGGCCATGGGATATGGTTCCAATGTCATCGTCTTGTAAGTGCTGTGTGTGTGCATGTACGTGGAGACAGGGAATTATAGAAAAGTGGAAATAGCTGAAAAAACAACTCTTACCACTGAAAATCCACATCAGAACTTAATTCATTATATGCTGGTATTATGACAGTGAACCACTAGCAAAAATATATATATATTATATATAAATATATAAATACATTTAAATAAAATGCTGTCCTTAGTGCTGTAACTAATGTGTTGTTCTGTTCATTTGGCTGGAATGAGAAAACTGCAGTAAAAACTGGGAACATCATCTTTCATCTGTTCTATTGTCTTCAGAAAGTGTTTTTTTTTTTTTTTACTTGGGCACATTGTAGTAGTTAAACTTGGCAGTTGCTCACAGAAGGCAGCACTGTGTCACAATGAGTAGAGGAGTGCGGTGTGCTGTTACTGTCTCTGTCTTTTCGTTGGGTTTTCTGCTTTACTTATACCTCCCAGCAGCTGGATTGTATACTGTAAATTAGAGTTAGTGTGCAAAGGTTAGTGTCCATGTTTCACTGTGATGGACTGGTGTTCCATCTGCAGGGCCACTGAGCATGAAGCACGCCTTCCTGCCTCATACTGTATCTTTCTGGTACAGGGCTCCTGAAACAATCTTGACAGCTGCCACACAGCAAAAAACAGCAGACCCATAGTAAGGACACACACAAGCTTTTATTTATTGATGTTTGTGCCCTTTTGCACGGTCATTGGTCAGAAACACTGCTTGTCCTATTTTGATTCAGCTTAGCTTAGCTTACAGCCACACACACATGCACACACACGGCTCACTGCTCAGCGAAAAAAGAGAAACGAATACGGCATCCAAAGTAAACTCAGACCCCTTTTGTCCCCCAAATTTTACCCTTCCACACTCACAATAAACCAAAATATTTACAGAAGATAAATGAATGGATGAATTAATTAATGGACATCTGCATTTATTACATTTGCATAATATTACATATTAATTAATGAATGGATGAATTAATTAATGGACATCTGCATTTATTACGTCTGCATAATATTACATATTAATGAATACATCGGTACTAGTTCACTAATTTACAGATTAAGTCTAGTTTAAGTCTGTAAACTAGTGAACTAGTACCGATGTATTCATTAATAAAGACTTCAAAGCATTTTTGTATGTCACTTAGTCACTAAGGATACCATGAGTCTAAATTTGTATTATAACAAGATTTAATAATGAAAATAAAGCTTTTCCAGACTTTTTAACCTTCTTAATTTATGTGGCCAGTGATACAGCAATTGTTTCATTCATTGTATATAATTAAAAGACATACCATTGATTTTTCCCACTATGCACGTGCAGGCGAAGTGAATATTAGTCAATATTATCATGGCGTGTTTCTATTTATCTTTCTATAACATCTACTGGTTACAATTTGTGCAAAATGCATTGTTTGAAGTATGAACTGATTATGTAGGATAAAGTTAACACAACATGAAACCGTTTGAACAGTATGAAGGTCTCCAGACCTCAGCAGAATGAAAGTGTAAGAGTAACTTACAGGTGCAATGTATGTGTAGTGCTGTATTTCAGCAGGAGCAGGAATTAGTGCTAGAAGGATTGAGCAGTTGGATGAACACTGTTGCAGCTTGGTGTAGATCTCTGTCTCTGTCTTAAATCAACATGAATTAAAATGCAGCTAGCAGGATGTAAGAGATTTTAGAAGCCTGACAATATTCACGTTACGGGAGCATAAAAGGCAGGTCACAGTCAGTCATCCTGTCCACTGAGTGGATTATTCTCAGTCATTTTACCTTCTCAGTCACTGCACTGCCCATGCTTGGATTTAAAAGGAAATTAAAGGAAGTGATTTCACCAAATCCAAAATCTTTATAATGTAGTTATGAAGTTTATATAACACTGCAGACTTATGTCTAGCTTTATACTAAAATAGGGCCTCCAAACTGAATTAATCTTAGGCCAAATCTCTAAAGTTAGGCAGCAGTTTCTATCAGCTTTCCTATTTCTGATTAGCTGTCCTACATATACACTGTTTAGACATTGTACTGTTGTAACTAGTTCAGAGTGTGAAAAGGTGGAAAAAGTCATAAACTAAGGCACTGATATGTCTTATTTAAGGATTTTAACCTAATTTGAAATGGCTTTACAATAAGGTTAAGTGAAGGATGATAAAATTATAATCATGCATGGGAGTGCATAGCTATAAACATTAAGCATTGTGAGAGGAAAGAGTGGATTTTGTTGATGTTAAACCATTCAGGCACAATCTAGTCCTCCTTTGTATTTTCTCTGTCAGTTCATCACTAAAACTGAGGGGGGGGAATTATCTTCTTCCCATCACATTGTGCAATTTGAGGCGTAATCAGTTCTTAAATGAATGGGCTGTAGATATTAGAGAAGAGGTGAAAAAATGGACTTTCTCAGCTTCAAAAGTTACTGTGTATTGAAATTCAGATTTTAGTCAATTTACATGGAAATCAGAGTTTGTACAATAATAAATTTGCAGAACAAGCCAACTATAGGCTTGACTATTGGAGTGTGAGATAAAATCAACTGAAACTTCATACCCTTTTGATTATCTATCTATCTATCTATCTATCTATCTATCTATCTATCTATCTATCTATCTATCTATCTACCTTTTACATTTTTTGCAACTAATGCACTTTTTTTCATATTGAATTTTGTTTGCGACATCCTTTAACATTGTACTTGCTCGGTCTCATTCATATTCTGCGATGAAAGGTGCATGTTGAAAAACATCTACATTTCTTTCTCTCACTTTGAGTGTGTACTTTTGTACTTTTATCTTATCTTCTCAGTGACTGTCTTCTCTCTGTCTCTGAGACAGCCTGCTTGTTCACCTATTTATAGCTTTATTGCTTGTGAGCATGAGCTGCTGCATGTTTTTTGACAGAATAATACAATAGCATTCTTGCTGATGTTCGATGAAACCCATTTATTTCTAGCCACCAAGGACAACCCATCTGAACCAACATGTATTAAATCAGCAAAATATTTTGCTTTATTGTGTCACCCTCCAAGATCCTTGAAAACCACATGCTTGAGTACGATGTTGATGACTGCTTTCTGCTATGAAAATTGATCCAATCAAGCTGGCTATGTAGGATCAATTTGTATAGCTTTAAGCAGCCACTGACATGTGGAAAACTGGCCTAAGAAAACTTCCTGAGGCGAATTTAAATCAATTTATGGCAGCTGTCCATCCTATCAGTGCTAATGGCTCTACCTGGCTTATTGCCCAGGATACAGATAACTATGTTACCTAAGAGTTTCACTTGTTGGCACATTGGTGTCCTGCACCTTCATTTTGATGATGGGTTTAAATGCAAAAAATGCTCCTTTTGCAATTTTGGTGTCACCTCAGCATCCTGCCAGTAAATCAGTTAAAGTACATAAAATCTCACAAAGATTTCTGGCTGATAAACTCATCTTTCTGTCCCAATCTATTACTATGCAATGTCAAGCTTGGGAATCTATACCATCAGCAGCTTTTACAATTTTCTCTAATGTACTGTCTCTAAAGATTTGTGTGAATATAATGAATTACAGGGCATTCTTCAATTAAGCCTTCATTATACAAATAACCTGCAAAAAATGAGTCTGTCAAGCAAGATCTGCAATTGCAGAAAACTCTATTCTACTTGAGTGCTCCCTTAATCAACATTCCGTAATTGATGAAAACGCAAGACGAGTGGTGCAGAGATGTGGCACCTTTGTTGAAAGGTTCAGGACAGCTGAATAAAAATGAATTACTCAATGTCTTTTCCAAACTCACAACTAATCAACCCAACATAGGTTAGCTATATGGCGTGTTTAGAACTTTAATTAGTTCTTAGCTTGCATTTGCCAGGCAGTGCTCTGTTCGTAGGTGACCCTGTGAGATCAGGGAAAATGAAAAAAATAAACCATGACTTTCTTACTCTATGAGTTTTTCAGGCACATTTATCTTGTTAATTAATTTCTGTGGACTATACAAGAAAACCTTTACAGATATTGGAAGTTCTGGCTCTATTTCAAACTGGTTTATTTATATATAAAAGCTATAGGGATGTAATTGAATATGATTGCATTATTATCAATCAATTAATCAATCAATCAATCAATCATTTATTATAGCACATTACAGCAACCTAAGTTGAACCAAAGTGCTTCAGAGCATTAAAAAATAATAATCAAACAATGACAATTATAATAAGATGGCAATAATGTAACAAAACCGAGACAATTATTATAAACCAAAACCCATTCTAAACGTGTGAGTTTTAGGTTTTAGATAATGTGTGTACGGATAATGTAATGTAATACAAATGCAAACATACTATTTGGGTATTTTTTGGTGGAAAAGAGGTGTTTATTAGGAAAGAGATCCCAAAGGAAGGAAAACAAAAAAGTTGCACCAGTGACTTTAATTTCATGCAAGCACAAAGCAAGACTGCATTAATTCTTTCATCCTCAATAACTACCTGATCAGAAACCACTAGGAACTGCTAGGAACTGAATTATTGCAGGGAATATGAATTCAAGTGATGTAGCTGAAGTTGAGGAACTGTCAAAGCCATACACCATGCTGACTGCTCTCGTTTCTACGTCTGCAGTTTTTCCAGTGTTCTCCCAGGATTTCTGGGTTTATGGTGTTATATGGCTTCATTTTAGTGTAGTCTAAATAGTCAAATATTTGACTTTGCTTTGTCCTCTACACTGTTTGGATCAGTTCATCTGAATTGATTTTGGAGTATCTCAGTCAGACTCATGGACAGGAAGATGGCTACCCACTTTAAGTTTTAAATCTGAATGCAGACACAGATATTGCTATTTGGAGCATTAAACAGATACAGATACATATACTCGCATTGTATTACACCCCTAAAACTTAAGACACTTTGCATATAGCATAGTTCCTGTGCACTGTGCTGTAAACTTGAAAAGAGCAGCTGTCAGCAGAAACAAGCTGGTATCAGTTTTTGTTATTCTGTCACCATTTGCTCTGCTTTATATAAAAAAATAAAATCAAATAAAAATTATTTTTTTAATTAATTATTGCTAGGTAGCCAGTTAGGTTGGTCATGTTTGTTAGCTAGCCTCATACAGTATTTTAAATACATATTGTTCTCTTACAGTATGTGAAGTCAAATTAAATGATTACTTCAATATTCATTTTATCTGTTTTTTTTAATATGTTTTTTTAGAAACTTTCCGAAAGACAAAGTATGAAAATTTTGGCCCATGTTATAGGATTGTATCACATAAATGCTGCAGATTTGTCTCACTGATGCTGCAAATCTCAAATCTCATATCCCAATAGTGCTCTATTGGATTTAGATCTGGTGACCATGGAGGCCATTAAAGTTCACTGAACTCATTGTAGTGTTCATGAAACCAGTTTGAGATGACTTTTTGATATGATACAATTTCATCAATCAATCAATCAATCAAAATTTATTTGTATAGCACTTTCAACACCATAACAATGGACCAAAGTGCTTTACATGGTAAAAAGCATTATATAAGTCATAAAAAGTATAATCATAAAACACATCAAACTAACATCATAATAAAAGTTTAAAAATACCATACACAGTAACTCAGGAAAACATACTAATCATATAGCAAAAGCCTTGTAAAAAAGAAAAGTCTTCAATTGACCTTTAAAACTACCCAAAGAGGGAGCCGATTTCAAAGACAACGGTAGCCCGTTCCATAACACAGGAGCTGCCACGGAGAATGCACGATCTCCACTCCTCCTCAACCGTGTTCACGGAACCGACAACAAAATATGCTCATTTGCTCTCAAAGAGCGAGAAGATTTATATGGACTCAACATAGCTCTTACTGTATGTAGTCAGGAGCCTGTTGATGTAAGGCCTTATACACAGTAATCAGGACCTTATATTCTATCCTATACAATACTGGAAGCCAGTGTAAAGAAATTAACACAGGTGTTATGTGTTCCCTCTTCTTAGTGCCAGTTAAAAGCCTAGCAGCAGCATTTTGAACATATTGTAGGCGAGCTATGAGAGATACATTCAAACCCAGATATAGGGCATTACAATAATCCAACCTCGTAGAAATGTACAACAGATTCTAAATCTTTTGTGGAAAGAATAGATTTCAGCTTGGACAACTTTCATGTTAGAAGTATCCATTAGTAGATGGGTTGTGGCTATAAAGGCTTGTGCATGGTCAGCCTCAAATAGGCCTTAAATCAGTGGTTGACTGGTATTAATTGGGAGGCTTAATGTGTGCAAGAGTGCTTTCAACATTATGCATTTATGCTTCTGGTACCAAATTCTGACCCTATCTGCATGCAACAGCAGAAATCAAGATTCATCAGAACAGTTGATGTTTTTCAACCATTCATTTTCTGTTATTTTTTTTTTCAATTCATGACCTGTGCCTGCATGATTGGCTATTTGGATAATTGTAGTTGCAGATAACAGTACAATAATGTTACGATTTTATTCTAGCATTTTTTAAATCAGAAATTTAACATTTTAATTTTTAACAGATTTGACTTTCATTCAGACATGGAATCATTTTGAGCCGCATTTGTACAAAATAATTATAAATCTTAAAAAGAAAGCTGAAAAAGAAACACAGATTACATGTGGGTGGGGAATTGACCAGAATGCATTGTGTCAGCTCCCAGTGCTAATCGTAGCCAGCACATTGAGTTTGCACCTCCAAAGCCCCTTCACTCACATCTCCCCTGTTGTCTTCCTCCAAAGGCCCTTAAGGTCTTTTAAGATGAAGAATACCAAGGACATGGCACTAAATTGCAGTGAACAGCAAACAGTGTTCTTTAAAGCAGGCAAGTGTTCCTATAGAAAGCATTACCTAAATATTAAATGTGGCATACTGCCACTAATACAATCAAGTCACCATATGGTGTTAGTGCACATTAGAAAGAAAAGATAAGCTGTCTTTTATCAGCCAGGATAAATGACAGGCTGTCAGCAGTCTTGCTGCTATTGTGTTGCTTAAAAGCCATTATCTGTACCGTAAATTTTCAATAGTTTGAAAGATGGGTGGCATATGTTTGGTATGTTGCAAGTGGTTGGTTTCTCGGGGGTCTGACCTGCAGAGATGCAATGTGCTGCAGTTGATAAATTGCTGTGACTTTGATCTGAAAGCACCATGACAGCTACTGATTAGGTATCTGAGACTGAAAATATAACAAGGATGCACTGTCATAATCTAAAGACTGCCATTTAATCTGGCTATAATTAAAGTCCACCAGCAGAGGCCTATAATAGCTTTAAAGAGAACATTTAAAAAGAGTACAGGGATACCCAGTGGCAGAGAGAACCCACACTTGATGTGTAGCTGAAATGATGGAAGAAGGA
Source organism: Tachysurus vachellii (assembly GCF_030014155.1). Lineage (NCBI taxonomy): Eukaryota > Metazoa > Chordata > Actinopteri > Siluriformes > Bagridae > Tachysurus > Tachysurus vachellii. Next base: position 27,023,782 of record NC_083460.1, read on the forward strand.
ACAACGTTCTATTAGTGCTTGATTTTGTTTTCCTACAGACAGCTCAACACTAAGACTGAGGATTATTCGCTATTTAGAAAATCAATTATTAACCTTTTTCTTGCTTTTTTCTCTAATCTTCTCTTCCTCAGTGAGCACAGAATTAAACTTAGTTTCTTACTGCCTCTCCCCTGCTGTTTCGCTCTTAGGTTAACGTTCTCTTCCTTTCGTTCTCTCACAATCCTTTCTCTTATTTAACCTTGTCCATTTACATACAGTAAAAAGCTCAAGTACTTGGTAGAGGAATTTCCCAGTAAATAAACTGTTCAGACTGACTAATACACTAAGTATTAGAGTTTTGCAGTGCTGTCCTTGTAGCTGTATGCTATTGACATCACTCTTTTACACTGTTAAACACACATTCCTGTTTCATTTTGTTTTGGGGTTATGTTATGTGTTTTTGGTTCTGTCCTAGTCCTGTATCTGTGCCTGTTCTGAAAAATTATTATTTTAAAACTCCAAGATCATTTTCTTTACGTCTTCTTGACAGCATTTATTTCTTTATTGTACTAGAAGAAAAGCTTATCACGCATTATTCTGAAAGGAGAGGGCATATCTTTCAGACTATAAATTCTTGGAAATTATAAATTCCATATCTTAAATTTGATAACAGCTTTGTTCTATTACTTAGTAAGCTATGTGAAGATTTCAAGCATTAGTTATTTCTGCCAATATAATTAAAATAAATATTCTTCTCAAACTGGTATATGTCTTCAAATCCCCTATTTTCATACCAAGTTCTATCTCTCTGTTTTATGGAAAAATGGATCCATGGATTCATAAAAGTAACCTGCAAAAAAAAAATTCTCTCTGTATTTATAAAATGTAATTTTATTATTGGGCATATGCTTTATGTGGCGTTGGCATTATATGTGAAAAGGCCTCTTTTAAGCTTTCTTGCCTATCCGTTCTCCTTCATCCCAACCACTCTCTCTGGATTGAAATACCAATGAGCTAGCAACAAATAGACTCAGGATTTAAATCAGTTTTTATGTCATTCTGGGTTTCAGGCTATTCCATCGTCATCACCCACATACTCCATCCCTTAATTCCTTCTGTCCACCTTGGATGGGGCATTCGCCTTCTGGAAGGAGATTGGGCTTGTTTTCATTGCTGACCTGTATATTGAGGACACTGTTTGCCTTTTTTTCCCTAAACAACTCATTCATTCAAGATTCCACTTTATTTTGTTTGATATTTACAGATACATTTTTTATACACAAATGTTTTCCCAGTTTTCCTGATGAACCTTCAGTGAAGCCAGTATGTAACATTTAGTGGAACAGACCTTAATCAACAACATAAATTCAAAAGATATATCAAGATTTATTTATGAAAGGTTCTTTGTATTCAGATTCAACATATGCAGGTGCATACCTTGAATTTCTTAGTGACCCATTCAGATTAATACTAATATTGCCTATAAGACATTCATGCTTTTGCTTCTGTGGTTTGCTTCTGTAGAACTTTCAGGTTGTGTCTAGATTGCTGCCTTTAACAACAATCTCTTTCAAGTTCAAGTTCAAGTTAGCTTTATTGTCATTCCGCTACATGTTGAGACATGCATTGGAACGAGACGTCGTGTCTCACAGGTAAAAGGTGCAACATACATACAGACATAAACATAAAACAACAACGAAGCAGGGGGCAGGTACAGACTATGCCATCAGTACAAAAAATACACTCAAGAAATAAATATAAATATGTAGACTATAGCAATGCCTCCCTAGATATTGTACATGTGCAACAGGAGGCATTCAAAGACAAGCAGCTGGCCAGAAAAAAGTTACTCAAAAATTATATCGCTGCAGATTTTATTCAGTTTAACAATATGGGTTCCACACACTGATTGCCTGCAAGTCTATAGGAGTATAATTCGCACATTTTTACACAATAAACTAGAAATAGCCTAATATTTTGTATGTCTATCAATAGAAATTTTAAAGCTTAGGTAAGACTGATGATTCACTTTATTTGCTGGGTGATTTTGACAGTGTTGCTCCATGATACAACACACTACTAGGAGAAGTTTTCATCACTAAAGGCTTTTTCAGACCTTGCTGCTACAGGTAACAACAGTTTGGGAAGGTTAGAGGATTAGCATCCAGTGTGACTATTAACTCACTCTTCTGCTGGATTTTATCCTTCACTTGGAAGAGAAAGTAAGACAACCTTATGACACACAATTTAAATATTGTAGATCTCAGTTTAAGCCAAGGTCCCCTGGAAGACAGCAATGTGTAGATAAATGTGATATTTGAATTAATTTCCTGCAGCCCTGCAGTGGGATTAGACTCAGTCTCCCATGTTCTTCAACACATCACAATCTGCTTGCCCAGCAAAATATGTACTGTATCATGTCTGTTAAAACTAGACATTATTGTGTTTAAAAATAACATGATCCATTTAAATGCTATAATTAGTGTCCAAATCTTCAATTTCAAAAGAAAAACTTTATAAATAATCTAAAGCAGACATTTACCCTTATATTTAATGTTTGTAAATTATACGTATAAATATTATAGTTTCAAAAAGAGCTACTAAACATTAAATACAATGATATTTTATGTTCAATTATAATTCAATATGATCAATACTATTTTACCATTGCTAACAGCCCCTCCAATATCAGACAGAAATCATTTGGATCTAGTTACAATCTTCCACAGGTCACTCAGTTCCCTCACTAAATATAGTGCTCACGAACCACCAGAACCACACACTGTAACTGTCTTGCTTATAAATTATTACAGACTAACCTTTGTGTGTCTGCATGAGAACCTTAAGGCCTCAAAAGAGATGTTTTCAGTAGCAGGATGCAGGATGCGTGAGAAATAGCCGTAGTAACTTGTAAGTTGTTTAGGCTATTCCTGAGAATTTCCAAAAGGAACTCAATTCGAGATAATTAGAGAAAATATAAAATGGTGCTTGGTAGGATCATCTTCTTTTTTTTTTTAAACCAAACTCAAACTTGCACACAGGTGAACTTTTCAAATAGTTTGTTAGGCGAACATTCCAGTTCAGTTTAAGGGAGGTAGCTTGAGGTTGAGACACACACCAAATAACAGATAGTATTAAATAAGATCTAGGTAGAGAGCTGAACAAATACGCATTCTGTGCTTTTTATCCTTCAAAATTTCTTATTGAAGTATGAACATTTATTACAAGATTCAGAGCAACAGAGTTGAAAATTTGAATAATGTGAGTCCCTCAGTTTTATAGTCTGAAACTCCTGCACTAGAGGAATCTTGGAATTCTGAGAAGGTGGTTTTCCACAGACTTCATATGTTTCAAACCATGATTCTTTAGATTTCATTCATTCATTCATTCATTCATCTTCTACCGCTTATCCGAACTACCTCGGGTCACGGGGAGCCTGTGCCTATCTCAGGCGTCATTGGGCATCAAGGCAGGATACACCCTGGACGGAGTGTCAACCCATCGCAGGGCACACACACTCATTCACTCACGCAATCACACACTATGGACAATTTCCCAGAGATGCCAATCAACCTACCATGCATATCTTTGGACCGGAGGAGGAAACCGGAGTACCCGGAGGAAACCCCCGAGGCACGGGGAGAACATGCAAACTCCACACACACAAGGTGGAGGCGGGAATCAAACCCCGACCCTGGAGGTGTGAGGCGAACGTGCTAACCACTATTCTTTAGATTTAAGATATAAAATTTATTTAGAAAGAAGAAAATGGCATGAAATATTTGAAGTAAAGTTACTTGTCCCCAATCCACTCAGTTGAACCACAAAGACCCCCAGGTCCCTATAGTGTTCTCTGGTTACCAGAAATGCCTACTGTAACTGTCATGCTCTGAGAGTGGTGCGTTAAAAATAGGTAAAATCAACTCTGTGTCTTCATTAAGAAGAATCAGCAGAGTAAACAAGGAAAAAGCTTATTTGCTACCTCCAAATTATGACATGTTTACTGCTGTTAGTTCTGCATTGTTAAGAGAAAATTATTCCATTCGCATTGTCCCCTAGCCATTTAAACAGCTCAATGGACTGATTTTCTATTGTAGCTGTAGTCAAAGTGAGCACTAGACAAGGTGAGATTCAGTCACGTGGGTCTCTTTAGTATTCCAGCTGTAAGACTGGGTCTCCACAGCATCCTGTTGATTGTTTGCTTGGGAGCAACTGAGGATAATGAATCTTCCAAATTAAGGCTTTTAATGACAAATTCACACCACATATGCTTTTAGCCTGGGGAACAGATTAATGGGATTATAAACATTTGTTCTCCACATGAAGAAATACTATCCCAACCAAATCATGTATCATGTACACAGTGGATCAAAGCATTTTGTCTGGCTGCCACAGTAAATGAACTAATGCGTCAGGCTAAAATCAATATAATTATACAAAACACAGGACAAAAAATTTACTTAGTATGTCTTTAACTCTGGACTTTATTTACCTGTCTAAACACTAAGGATGTTTTGTCTAAACAAAAGCACAAGGCACATGTGTTAGACCCACTGTATCCTTAATCTGTTCCCACCTCTGCACAAATGTCCCTTGTGTTTTCAATAATTGCCTTGCCTATACACACACACACACACACACACACACACACACACACACACAAGTTGTCTTGTGTGTTTTTTGGCCTTCTGTCAGAAAATCCGAGTGTCTTAACAGAAAATACAGACCCAAGTGAAGGGATAACACAAACGGTTTAATGAGGGAAAGCAACAAAGGCTACAAACACTAGGAACATGGAAATAAAAGAAAACCCAAAACAGCAAACCAAAGACAAGGAACAGGAGGCAAGGACTAGCAAACAGGCACAAGAAAACAGGATTAATAATGGAGGAAATCATAAAAACATGTGTGCAGAGGCAGGAATGGCTTAAGGATAGGACACATGAACACAAAACAAAGTCACATGGTACAAGACATAAACTGCCAGAATGTCCACCTAGTGTCCAGGCAGGGAATAGTCCCAGCCATTTCTGAAAGTACCCACCCAAGGCACGACTTACAACATGCCAAGCCAGGACCACACCCAAGAGCCCAAAGGGGCAATGATGCCGGCCAGAATCAGGGAGGAGCAAGGCACATGTCAAGGCAGTAGGGGGCCAAGCAACATCCGCCACCAAGCAGAGGGGCTGAGCGACAACCCTAGATGAGACACGGGCTGACCCGTGTAAACCCCCATTTTAGGTGGTTTACTAAGATAAATACAAACACATGGAAAAACACTTGGGAAGACAAAGGAACTGAGATCACAAAACAGAAAACCAGGAGACATAACAACAAACCAAAAACAGAAGACAACTGGTATAATTAGGGAAGGCAATTACTGAAATCACAAGGGAGAGGTGTGCAAAGGGAGGAACGGATTAAGGATAGGGCAGGGCTAACACATGAACAAAAACAAAAGCACATGGCACGAGACAAAACATCCCCCTAGTGTTCAGACTGGGAAAAAGTCCAAGCTGTTCCTGACAAACCCACCCCCTCATCACACACACCTCATTACAGATATCCAGTTAAAAAAAAAAAAATACTCTCCAGTTTGTTCTAGAACTTTCTACGTTTAAGAGCAAAGTTTTCAGTTTGCCATGTTACATTTTTTAAAATTATTTGTGCTTCTATGTTTTCAGCTCTACCACACATGCATTGATGAAGCATATTATATAACTTTTCTATATATGAATAAGGAAGTGAGGGAGGTTAGAAAAGCTGCTCATTAGATACAATAAGGAATCATTCAAGGAACCTCTTTTGATCACTTATAGCCACTGACATTTCTTTATCAATGTAGAGGTTATTGTTAAAGGGTTGAGACCAAAGTGGATGAACTTCATTTTTTTTAAAGAATCAGTGTCAAGGGCATTTTCATTCCTATTACATATAGACTCTTGGCAGAAATATTACAGAAATTCCTATTAGCTTTGTTGGTTGCTATGACAACAGTGATGTCAGGAAAGTTATGAAGAAGAAAGAAACATGTGCACACTGCATTTCTTTGGTATAAATTTTAAACAGAATGTGTATGGAATGGAAATTTTTACTTTTTTCATATCTTACAACAGCAGCTGCTTGATTGAAGAACATGAGTGGCCCATGACTAAGATCTGTGAATGAGAACCGCCTGATCATACACCATCTCCGATATACATCAGATTACAGAAATCATGCTGAATGTTAGAGAGGCTTTTATCTGCCGCCTTCATAGCACTGTTGCATTAAGGCATCAAGACCCTACAGTGGATTGTGATAGCTGTAAAGCTGAATATATAATCAGTGTCAGTCCCCACCATTAAAGTCTCATAGAACAATCAGCAAAGCCTCCATTACTGAGGATGCCCCCTGTCACTTATATCATAGTCTGAAGATACCCTGTTATGTGGCAAAAGGTACAGGAGGATCCACCGCACAACCAGCAGACTCCACAACAGCAGTTTCTTCCCTAAGGCAGTCAACTCAACATACTCAACATCATGCTGCCACCCAACACTAACCTGGGCTTGTATAACACCTAACCAGTCGGATGTAGAGAAGTGTTGTTGTTTTTTTTTTTTTTTTGGAGCTATCTGAATTTCTGCATTAAGGGGAATATTCTGTAAGTGCAGTGAGAGGTTAATACAGAAACTGTGCAAAATGGTATAATAACCTCAGACATATCACTTGATATTTTATAAGGAATCCTGGTTAAAGATTTGAGCAATAACTATGCACACATGCTTTACATATTCTAAACATTTACTCAACAGTATTTAATCACAGGATCCGATCCAGCATCATTTAATATAACAGAATTCAGGGTACTGTAATGTAGAACAGTTCAATCAGTTTAAAATTAACAGTTTCATGTCGACACCAGAAGTGGTGTTTAAAAACGCATCCACAATTCAGTCTACAATCATGCTTTGCAAGGACTACAACACCAAGACCCTCTCATGTTCATTCGCCAGCTTACTAATTAAAGACACCTGGTCTCAATTATACGGTGGCCGGGAAGTGCAAAACAAATTAACAAAACCGAAAACACATTAACAAAACCCAAACCAAATTAACAAATCCGAAAACACATTAACAAATTCGAAAACACAACGACAAGTCAGACAACCCAGAAACGGTAGTGTATCGTTTTTGAATGGAAACTTACCGATCATTGGACAAGACACCTGTCACTCAAGATATACAGGTATGGAATCTTATGCGTAATGTTTAAAGTTCTCCGTTTAAATAAAGTTCTCCGTTCAAGAAAATATCAGAATTAATCCACAGTAATCCATTCCATCCATCCATTCCAACTTTTCCCTGTGGCAGACTGTTGAACTTCATGTATACTTTGAGTGACAGGTGTCTTGTCCAATCACAAACTATACCAACCGCTTCTGGGTTGTCTGAAATGTCGTTGTGTTTTCTGATTTGTTCATTTGTTTTCTGATTTGTTAATTTGTTTTCTGATTTGTTAATGTGTTTCATGCACCGATTTAGACAACCCGGAAGCGGTAGGTATAGTTTGTGAATGGAAACTTACCGATCATTGGACAAGACGACTGTCATTAAAGATATAAAGGTGAATGAAAGGTGTCTCGTCCGATGATGGTAAGTTTCCATTAACAAATTATACCAACCGCTTCCGGGTTGTCTGACTTGTTAATTTGGTTTGGGTTTTGTTAATGTGTTTTCGGTTTTGTTAATGTGTTTTCGGTTTTGTTAATTTGGTTTGGGTTTTGTTAATTTGTTTTGCACTTCCCGGCCACCGTACTTTATGTGCACCATGCATACACACATTCATAGACTTATTCACAAATAGGGACAATTGCAATCTATATATCTTACCTTGAATTGGGATGTTTTTTGAATTATAGAGGAAACCATGTATTCCAGAGGAAGCCCAGACATATACAGCAAGGCTCAAGCAGTAAAACTGAGCTCAAGATGAACCAGAGAACCTGGCTTTTGCACATGCAGATTTGATGCTACTTTTTGTACATTTACATTTGTGACATTTAGCAGACACCCTTATCCAGAGTGACTTACAGTTTTATTGTAAATAAAAAATTAAAAAAAAAAAAAAATTTTATTTCATTTTATACATCTGAGCAATTGAGGGTTAAGGGCCTTGCTCAGGGGCCCAGCTGTAGTAGCTTGGTGGTCCTGGGTCTCGAAATCATGACCTTCTGATCAGTAGTCCAACACCTTAACCACTACGCTACCACATCCCCCACATTTCACTTTAATGCTGTTAATAACCGCTGCTATCTCACGTGTAGATATGTTTACAGATAATTTTTTTTGCTTTCTGATCAGTGCTGTTTTATGTATTGTATTGTCTGCCTTCACTGTCCTTTGCACTAGGTTGCACACAATGCACTTTATGAGGCTAGGCTAACTTAGCCATAGCTCTTCTTGTTCTTATGTAGCACCATGGTCCTGGAGAAACACTGTTTCATTTCACTATGTACTGAAAAGACAGTAAAAGCTTTTTGACATGTTAGTGATTCCATCCAGTATATAGTATACCTCCTGTATCATTAAAAGCTGTACTTTTGTAAAAAAAAAAAAATAAAAAAAATAAAGAGAGAGAGATGCCATCCAATATATAGCTTAATTAACTTGTTGCCCTTTGTCTACAAAAGAAATGACTTTATAACTTCACCAAAAAGTGAATTTCACCATCTTCACCAAAGAGGTAAAGAAAACATTATTTTGAGTACAAATCCAAGACTATTATTGTGTAGTACATTCTTTCATGTTGTGAACAAAATGGTGAATACACTCCTTACTTGGTGGATGAAAGAGACTTTAAATTAGACAAAATTGTCTTGGGCACACAAATCTATGCTCCAGGCATCCTGACGTCCTAAAAAGCTGAGAAAAACAAAGTAAACAATGTCACTGTGATGTACCTGCATGTGTGACGACAAATCTTCTATCTTCTACACTTTATGTCTCACAAAACATAACATACATTTTGCAATTACAGTATATGTTACAGTTGAATTGGGAATGTCTGATGATCTTTAATGAGGAGATAAAGAAGAGAGAGAAGTCTGGACTGACCCGCACATCCTGTAGCCACCACAACCAAATCAGAAAACATGGATGAATAAATAATGAATTCATTACAATTTATAACCTTTAATAAACCTTATTTAATTTCTAAAGGATATATAAATAATGTGTTTTTGAGGCTCTCCATGATATGTGAGTTTATTTTAAGGAAATCCCGAGCTGCTGAGATAGAGATTGGGAAATACATTTGCTATGGGTTACTTGGTAATGTTATTGTTTGTATGCTATATGTGACCCTGGGCACCCAAACAATTTGGAAATGTTTTTATTTAGACTGCTTTCTAACTTTGATCTAAAAAGATCTTAAGTATGTTTAACAAATACGGGGATAAATATATTCAGTCTGCATGTCAAAAACCTTGGTTTGTTTAGTGCTTAACAAACTGAACCTGATCAGTTAGTTTGTAATCTGATACTGGCTGTCAAAATGTCTGTGATCTTTCTGCTCAGTCACACTTGCACTCCTTTATAATGGAGGTTGCCTAGTGGTTAGTGTTGGGCTAACAATTGGAAGGTTGTGAGTTTGATCCCAGATCCACCAAGCTGCCACTGTTGGGTCCCTGAGCAAGGCCCTTAACCCTCAATTGTTCAGTTGTATAAATATGAGATAAAGTAAGTTGCTCTGGATAAGGGTGTCTGCCAAATGCTTTAAATGTGGTAATAAAAAATATAAATGACAAGAAATTGTATTAACAGAAATGACTGAATCAATTTCTCCACCTATATTAGTGTGAATAGATTATAGAGCAGTTAAGTGAAAATATAAAATGAAGTTCAAGTTTAAATACAGCAAAGCCACTTTTTTTTTTTTTTAGGCCACTACACAATATAACAAGTAACAACAATATAGTGGTTTGTTAGGCCACTAGACAATTTTTCTATGCTTACATGTCCGTGTTATATTTCAGCATGCTTGTTTATTGGTGTAAAGGAAAGTGTTGTGATTGATGGATACAGTACTTCTTTGTCATGTTTGACTGACACATGGTAATTCTGAACTTACTTTGTAGAAAAAATAAAGCGTCAGGGATGCTGGTGAAAATAGGGCAGAGTGGAGATGCATCAGCCCTTTCTCCGTCTCTGACAGCATTAATTATTTTAGACACTGTGCGTTTTTTGTTGGGGGGGGGTTAATCAGACACATGCACCCAGCTTTGACTAAGGAGGTATTAAATAGAACAAAGATATGTAGAAACCTTGATGCTGTGAAGCCTGTTCTGAGACATCCTGGTTGATCTCCCACTCAGCCAGATGAACTGGAGTCATGTGGAGGAGATGATCATGTGCCTTTGCTTTTTTAAAGATTGTTGCACTTTTATTTGAGCTCCACCAGGGCTGGAGTATGAGATTCTGAGAACTCTCCAGGGAGACAATTTTCCAAGAAACATCTGTGCCACATTCTGAAGTGCTGTGAATTGAATCAAATACACTGGAGAATAACAGAGAGTGAGTTCTGGAGACCTCGTAATGAGCCCATTTCTAGGGGTCTAGGACGCTGCAAAGAGGGTATTTATTTATGGAATTCAGAATGTATGCTATAGAAAGCTAAACGATTAATATCCCTTTCTTCCACATTGAAAATGTTGGTATAAAGGGCATTGGTTGAATGATAGCACATGACATTTTACAGAGTCAGCAAAATCTTATTTAGTTAATGCTTCAAAACATGTGGTGTTACTGAAAAATTTCACTGTGAATCTTAAAAAATATGGTCCTGAATTAAACCCTTTGAAATGAATGATTTTAAAAAAGAAAAAATTAATTCGAAATTTTGTTTTAAAAAAAATCAGGTATTCAAAATTTAGGTTCAACATAAAAAGTTTAAAAAATTAAAAAACAAAAATTAAACGAGTTTAAGAAAATCAGGCTGTACTAATTGTACTGTAATAATTCAGTTATTAAATATTTCATGGTGATAAAATTCATAAAAATTAAATAAAATTTAAAATTAGGCATTACCATTAAACTGGTATTAAAATTAATTTTAAGATTTTCAGATTATAGAAATACAGGTTGTAAAACAATTTAGATTAAAGTTATTCAGGTATTAAGAAATTCTGGTTACAAAATTCAGGTAGTAAAAAAACGGTTGAAATTTGAAAATGTCTATGTACATACATTCTCATAGCACAATATCCAGGTAAAAAAAAGATGTCAAAATCTCAGATTAAAATAATTCAGGTATCTGAAAATTTAGATAGGAAATTAATAAAGTTATTTAAAAATTAGGTTTTAAACAGTAAAGCTGTTGAATATATAGTTTAAAGCTGCATTGGGTATGAGTGATATTTTTAAGTGGGTGGGTTCATCATGTAAATATGTTTTAATTATGTATTAGATTTTTGCTTTGTGTTGCTTTGTTTTGTTTTATCCTTGGGCCTGACTGACAATTGTGTTACAGAAGTGCTGTGCTTATTGTAGCCGTTCATGCCTTGTCATGACTTTTGCTAACACAAGAGTTATCTTGCTGCACTGTAAGCTTACAGGCTTTGGCAAGGCTTCTTTTTTTTCTCCCATCATGCTTTAATTTGTTTGGGGGTCGTGAAGGGACAGTGAAGCAATGAAAAGTGTCGACAAAATGAATCACATAAGGCCCCTCTAAGCAATTATGACCCAAAATAAAATGGAGGACATAGAGAGGGGTTTATTTGTGACATTCCAAGCTGATTCAAGAACTCTAATGGGTTTCACAGGCTGAAATAGTTTGTGCTTGATATGAAATCTAATTCAATTCAATGTTATTAGCTGTCATTACAAGAGATATGATTCTGTTTGATTTCTAACTGAAATAAAATTCAGGGTTAGCTTTAAATGTAATGGAAGGTCCTCACAGGGATAATAAGACAAATAACCAGCGCTAATTGGGAACAACCACCCACCACCACCCCATATACACATTCCTATATAGTGCACTTTTAATGAGGTACAATTAAAAGACATGCCCTTCCAACCATATCCTCTGATATATCTACTGAAAAGTCACTTGCAGAACATATTATTTACTATTTTCATCTCCTGTATAAATTCTAAATATTCAGCATTTTTTACTCAATTTGAGTTAATTTCACATTAATAACTTGAATAATACTGGGATGGGTAAAACATTTATACTTGACGCCCCAATCCAAATTTAAGTCCTTGTGTAACCAGCTCAAGATAAAGCATGTGTTAGCCTCTCTCCTCTCTGTAGGTAGCACCACCTCATGAAATCTTTTGTCCTTACCAAATACTTTACAAAAAAATTTAATAAAAAGAAAAAGGTGAGATGCCAATTAGTGATGCTTGTAATTTCTTGCCCATTTTACTCCAAGTTACACCAGCACAGAATTGAGCTACAGTATCAAAACTATCAAAACCAAGGTATATTTGATGGATAGGTAGTTTTCATGTTTTCATATACGATATGAACCACACAAAAGAAAGTTTAGTTTTTGCTGTTTTTGCAATATCTGTTAATGACTTCTGAAGTCTGGTGATATTTTAACAATCTTAAGTGTTTGACAATGACACACACACACGCACGCACACACACGCACGCACACACACACACATACACACATTGTCACGAAGACAAAAGTCATTACCAGCTTTAGAGCTAAAATGTCATACAGCGTCAATTTAAATTCCAATTAGCTCAGATTTAAACTTTAAATCCTGTTGTACATCTTTCCTTAATTCTCAGAAGAAGCACCTATCAGGTTCCAGCTGGCTGCAGTTCTTTTACATACTGTGAAACACTTACTCCTGTATTGGGCTGTTTCACCTTGTGATCACATGACAAAACTCTGACATGAAATTGTTCAGAGATATTTGTCACTGGTCTGTGTTTTGGAAAAACAATTTGTGCATCTCAATCTATTGTCACATTCATTTACCAAAGTCTTTCATCAGAGTAAACTTTCTGATAAAATGATTGAGTAAAGTGTCAGAGTAAAGTGTTGTGTAATTCCAATAGACATTTTCTACACCATCATTCAATATAAAGGTTATTAGGTTGAAATAGACATAATACACATAAACATTTCTTATCTTAAAGACAATTATTAATACGTGTGTGTGTGTGTGTGTGTGTGTGTGTGTGCGTGTGCGTGTGTGTGTGTGTTTGTTAACCTATAGAATCATTAATAATCTAACAAAGACAATAAAATTGCATGCATGAGACAATATTGTTATTGTTGTGTTCAGAATCTGAACACAAACAGAATCTGAACACAAACCTGTCGGTAGAAGATGTTTATTAGTTTTACTTATTTTAAATCATTTTCATATATACACTTCTTATCAACATTTGTTTTACATACATATAATGAACATCTTATATCAGGATATCACTGTAAGGGTATTTTAGGTTAATCAGCTTTTCCTTTCATATGGCTCATGAACTAGTCAGGCATTGTAGAACTGCTGCTTGCACTTCTGCACAAATCATGTTTGTGCACAAATGTTCTCCTCGCGGATGTCCTTTATGCACCACCAAAATTAAGCTGAAGGGAAATTTTGCTGCTCTGCAGACCAAATAAAGACAGAATGTGAAAGCAATCTTTAAAACTGAAAACAAGATAATAGATGGAACAGTCAAGGGAATTGGATCAAACAAAGATCACAAAAAGAGCAAATAAATCTGGGGCATGCTCATTTTTTTTTTCTCATGTCTGATCCTGTCTATCACACAAAAACCAAGATTTAAGGAACAGCTTCAAAAGGCATGTATGTCTGTGAATTGTGTATTGCAATTTCACACAGGTCTTATTGTCAGACAACAATCTGCAATACCACTAAACAGTGGGTGCCTCTGCAACTTTGGCCTTGCGGGGGAGCCTCAGTGCCAAGCTGCGGTAAGATGGTGTAGCTCTTATCACTAGCTCCTTGAGGCCAGCACGGAACTCTCGCCGGATAAGGCAGTAGAGCACTGGATTGAGGCAGCTGTTGGTGTGCGCCAGACACACAGACAGTGGGAAGGCGTAGGCCTGGGCATTGTAGAAGGCATTGCTGAAGGGTACCATATCAAACTTAATGAGTACGGCCCAGAGTGTGAGCGCCTGATTGGGCAGCCAGCAAAGAAAGAATGAGAGCACCACAATCACAACTGACTTTGTGACTTTGGACCGTCGTTTGTTGCGACCCTGTTCAGTCTCAGAGCTTACGCTGCCAAGGATTCTGCGGCTCATCACAAAGCGCAGGAGCATCAAGTAGCACAGAGAGATTACCACCAGTGGGATGACAAATCCTAACAGCACCTTCTGCAGCTGGTACAGGCCCAAAACATGCTGAGGATTCCAGCTGCCTGACTCTGGGAAGCGGACAAGGCACAGCTCTTCATCTGGTGCCACCTGGGCAATGGTGGAATAGACAGCATGTGGCAGCGTGGCTAGGAGTGATACAGCCCAGATGCCTAAACTGACCCACTTGGCCCTGATCGCAGCTAACCGGTGTCCATGCATCTTCAGCGACGACGTGATGGAGTAGTACCGAGCCACACTCATGCTGGTGAGGAAGAAAACACTGGCGTACATATTCATGGTGGTCACAGAACTCACAATTTTGCACATGATGCGACCAAATGGCCAGCGAAAGTCCAGCGCTGTGTCCACAGCCCAGAAGGGCAGTGTAAGCACAAACTGCAAATCAGTAAAAGCCAGGCCCATAACGAAGAAGTCAATGGAGCTTTGTTTCTGCCGGTGGCGCGAGTGGAGCAGGTAGAGCGCGAGCGCATTGCCCACCAGCCCCAGCGCGCACACCACCAAGTACACGAGCGCAATCATAACGCGCAACGCCAGGCTCGAGGGGTCTCCCTGTAACGGCGAATCATACTCTCTCGTCAGCAGATGCAGCCAACAGTGCACGGAAAGATTAGCGTCCAAAGCTCCAGTGCAGTTATCCAGTTCTCCTCGACATTCCAGCCCGCTCTCACACGCGCCGCTCGGTGCCGTGTCGTTTCT
>NC_083460.1:27041310-27076310 GCF_030014155.1 Tachysurus vachellii
GTTTAAAAGAGTTTATTGAACGTACCACAAAAAGAGATGCATAAAGTGCTTGAAATACAGGTATGATTACAGCTTTACAGTGCATTAAGATCAGTAGAAGCTTTGCTATCTAAGCAAATATCTAAACAGTGACATGGAGTTATTTCTTAATCACATGGCATATACAAAACATGCGGAAAAAACATGCAGAATATAAAGGATCCCACTGATCACTGAGAATGGATTATTTTCTGGACATTATACTTTGTTTTATGCAACCTATATACCTATGTATAAATTGATTTCTGGTACCAGCAATGAGTTTTAACTTATCAAATCTGTTACAAAAAGTGTTATTAATAATAAAGGGCAAACTTGGCTGACTGAATATTTTGCTGCCTGACAATCTATCTCTGCCCTTTTATGTATTACCCATGTGCGGATAGAGTCCAGCTTAAAAGTTCATCTAAGGTCTCAGTCTAAATCTAAGGTCTAAATCTTAGCATTATAACATTTCATCTGCCACTTATTACTTTAGGAGGTACAGGACCAAAGGCTACATTGCTTTGCTGGAAGCATTTGTTCTCTCTACTCATATGAAAGGAGGTTGGAGAAATCCTACCACAAATCCCTCCCTGCCCTTCACATGTCATCTGCGTGTGGCTGGAGCCTTGCACCATGCTGTGAGCTCAAGGTCACTGTCGCTGTGTGTCCAGTAATGGCATCAGCATGGTAATGGTCATGTTGGTCTATGCTAGTGTTGTGAGATCCTAAGTTGTAATCAGCCAAGTGTTGCCCTCGACGAAGTTTCTCAATTAGAGGTTCTATCTGCTCCATGCCTTCACCTTCAGGAAAACCAGGAACAGACTTGGATTCATCTGCCACTGAGTAAGGGCGTTCGAGAGCATGCATCACCCGAGAGGACTGCAGACTGTGCAGTGACCGTGACTGAACTACAGAGGATTAAGGAAAAAAGGTCTCAGAGATGTTCTTGAGGTGCAATTTGATCATGTGTCATTATTTTTGAGTATAGTTTCTTTATGAGTATCTTTTTGTTTGTCTTAGCAATTCTGTCCAATCCAAGTCCAGATACAAGTTTATTGCTGGCAGCAACAATGTATCTGTAGGTTCTGCTGTGGCATTCACATAATCATTTAACAGCTGTTTACCCAAATTGTACCTACACTGACAATTTTAATATGTGGCCCAAATACAGACCAACTAAACTGAGCCATTGTGCAAACCTATTGTTCATTGTTAACTCATCCCACAATCACACTAGTAAACAACATGTAACTTACACCTAATTTGTATAGAATATAGGAAATCTCATCTTAAATGTCCCTTGTGTCATGCACATGCAATAAATATGAATAGTAAATTTTTGATTAGAATTATTGCATGCTAATGTGAACATGGTTTTAATTTCCTCACTCATGTATCACATATCTATAAGTTTTATTGCTGTTAGTAGTTATTGAATAATAACATAGTTTTATCTTTCTTTTTTTTTAATTTCTTTTCTATTCGAGGCACTTTTACTATCTGTTTCATTTTCATCTATAGGAAAATATTTTGTTTCAAAAATATTTTTATGCATTTTAAATAACCATGCCATGGGGCACTGTAATTTTCTATACAGATTATACTGCCAACTTTAAAGTATTATTTATTTAACTTACTGAAATAATTATTTGCTTAAAATATGTAAAGCAATCAATACAAATAAATTACTTAAAATAAAGCAATACCAAAAAATACATGAAGATAAATAAGACTAACTATAAGCAATTTAGATTAAAGAAAAGGTGGCCACAAGTTAGTGTACACTGCAATGGCAGAGCTATATCACTGGAAGATTTATCACATAGCATGCTTATGCATGCTCATCTGCCATTTAGTCACTATTATGTCATCCTTAGCTCTGTCAGCTTTGCCTTTTATGGAGTCACTAAATTCACAGCTGTTCTAGGACTTACAATTTTATTGACATACTTAATTTCCACATTAAGTGCCAAGATATTAGCTTGTGAAAAACAAATATGTTGTAAATCTGGTAGGGATTTTTCATTTGGTAGTACAGATTAGTCAGGAATTATGTGATGAAAAGCCATATGTGTCTCAATAATTCATGTTAGATGATGGTGAAAGCCATACAGTGACCTCAGAGGTTTTTAAGTAAACCATTGAACTGAAAGCAGCTCTAAAATGTAAACACATTCAGCCTTGTGAAATCTGTCATATCAGTCAGCCAGTTTCTTCATTCAGTGAAGTCTGTTATTCCTCATGTCTAACAAGAACTGCCCACAAATACTACATACAAAAATAGTCTGTAATTGCAGCTATATACATACATATATAAAATCAGAGAGGAAAACCTGTATATAACATTAACATCATTAATGCTTAAGATGTGAGTTACCTCAATTTGATTAAATATTAAATCTGGAAAACTTATTAACTTATTAATTGAACATTTGTTTTAATATATAGTTGACAGCTTTTTTGCTTTTTCTAAACAAAAATCTGGAATAGTTCTGTTTATGTGGATCTACATATCAAAATACTAAAAACTGTAAATTACAATATCAACATATTTTGTTCTTATGTTAAGATAATGGACACCATGCTATTAATGTTGATATTTAAGTGAGCACAAATACACTCAGGCTATGAAATGAGATCCCATCACTGTGATCATTTAAAGTGTGTAGGTCAAAAATGGACCCAACTTCTCACCATGACTGCCTATTATTCTGCCACAGAGGCAACAAAAATTGATCGTGTGCAAAGCTCGAGACAGCAGCTTGATGTGGAGAAATTACAGTGTACATCCCCACCATTGATTCCACATGTGAAGAAAATTATGGAGCCGTTTTGCACTGTACCGTAGATATTGTGAGCTCTTTGGATCCAAGATGGACCACTTCTCAAAGGAATCAAAGGATTCTTGATGGTAATAGTATATTTCAGCATTTGTATTCAATTCAATTTGCACTGCAGGCATGCACAGATGTAGGCTACCATCATCTTTCCCTAGAGGGTCTGAGCCCGGGTAGTGAATTGATTGGTGGACTCACCTCTAAGTGGGCTGAAGTCTCCAGTCTGGCTGACCTTGTTCTCGGTGAAGGGCTTCAGGCTGGGCAGAAGAATCAGTGTAAATGACAGCAGAAGCACCTGTGGGACAACAAATAGATGGGCAACTTGTGTAAGATGTCAAATCACCACTGACAGTATGGCAACTCATTTGATTTACCACACTGCTGATAGAGTTAGAGGTCATAAATGCTTGTGGCCGAAGCTCTTTTCTCTATCATTACTGCATTACAGATTTCCTGAAGGATTTGAATATACTGCATTTAATGTATTGAGATGAAATTATAAATATATAAAATATTATTGGAATATATGGTTTTTAGGGGTCTGTTGCTTGGTCAGCTAGCTATTCTTTCTGAAGGGCTTGTTTTGATCTAGAGAACCGTTTAGACTTGTAGAAATAAAGTGTACAAAACAAAATAAAGCTTTAACAATGTACCTTAAATATTTTTGATATGTAAAATACATAATAAATATACAAAAGATGTATTAGGTTACCACTCCACTAACAAAAGAAAATCACAATTTAGTGCCTTTATTTGGTGTTTTAACAAAATCTCTTTTAAAAAGATCTATTTATGGTGTTCAATGAAACATTTATCATTTGTATGTATGTGCATATATGTACAGATATATTCAAGATGTTTAGAGTCTGTTATGCTCCTTACCAGCACACAGGTCCCGGTCTGAGCCAGTTTGTTAGATCTATTCATGACCATAGCCTGCAACCGACGCAGGTGCTCCATCAAAGAGCTTTGACCAGTAGAAACAGAGAAATGGTGGTTCAATCATCATGCACAGCATGCAAGAACTTTGAACTGAAACCGGAACAAGAAATGTGCTATCTCACATGTTACATTTCTCCAGCTGGAAGACTTTCCTCTGTAGCTCCTGGTTCTCCGCACTGCAAGCTTCCATCCTACCAAAGCAGATTTTCCAAATGAGCTCTGATTACAGTTGAAGAGAGCAGGCAATCCCAGAAACTTAGATTTGACCCATTTCGGATAACAAACATACAGTAGGGTCAAACACAGCAATGTACATGCAATGTGTAACAGGATAGCTGGGGTAGATTCTGACTTTTCTCATGTTAAATTAACCATGCTGTATATAACCTGGACAGAATAGATGGTGATGAAAATAAGAACCCTGTTGCAAATCTTGACACTGTGGCTTCTGAACTGAAAATAAGTGGTGGTCCAGTACCATCAGATTATCACTTTAATCTGACCCACATACAACCACTGATGTCAAATCCTGTTTCCCAGGATTAATATGAAACAGTTGGATCATTTTGGTTTAAAATTAAAAAATATATTATTGTTAGATATGGTTGTTTGCTTTTGTGACATTTTGGTCCAAACAGCAAATGTTGTAAAACCATTAAATACACAATATATTTGTCAGTCGCATATCTGTGCCCGACCTCAAATATATTTGGGCTGGAATCATCATCAAAATCTAAAAGAATTTTCATTTTTAAATCCACTGATAATTGTTTTGCTTTCTTTAAAAATCAATTAAAAAATTTACGATAGTTTGCTTAGAACGTGTGGCTATACAACAAATCTATAAGACACATTTAAATAATTTGAAGTAATTTGCATCCTAATGAGTGTTTTGTGTAGAATTTGGTGGAATAATGTGAACTAAATGCATGGCCATGTCAATACCTGCTTTCCAGTCCATCTACGTAATCTTTCTTCTTCTTCCTGCTCTCCTGCGCAGACTGCTTGTTGCGGATCTTCCGGCGGATTTTTTTCAGAATCCTCTCCTCATACTGATCATGGAAATAATAAAAAGAAAAAAGAAAACAGGCACTATGTTACCAGTGTGAAATTGTATATACGAATCCAGTGGTTTCACATTATATTGGTGAATGTGAACATCATACCTTGGTAAGAGGAAACTGACTTGGCAAAGTCACCCCCTCCTTGATTAGTAACTTCTTCTCGTCCTCGTTGAGAACCAGCTCCTGACAAGCATGCTCTGAAGTTGGTGGAGGCTGAAGAGACAAATTTACAAATGTGTTATCCATCATCCCATGACAAAAACCCTTGTGGGCATAATTGGTTGCAATGAAAGCATTTTGATCCAAAATCCTTCGTATTTTACAAAAATTGTATCTTTCACTATAAGCCTGAGCTAAATCCCTGTGCATTATATGATTTTTGCTTTCACCCTATTTATCCACTGGTGCTTCATGCAGCTTGACACTATGGGGACTTACAGGCTCAGAAGCACCAGAGAGTAGCAGATTCTTGATGGTGAGAGGGAAGGAGGTGACCAGTTGAACTGGAGGTACATTGCATGCATTCTGCATTCCTGCACCCTTTTCCTGTAAAATACCAGACCCCGAGCCATCTGAGGAAACAGATCATAGCATTTGTTTTTTCTTTATTTATTTTTTTATTTTCGTGAGAGTGTTTGTATGTGCATGCAGCTTATCACAAAGATAAAAGTTTTGCTTGCCTTCAAAGTGTAAAACAAAAAGGATGCAAAAAGACAGTGTGACTGGATTTTACAAAAGGCAACAGTTATTGATTTGTGAAGCTATTTGTACACATACGGTATATAGGCGGCTCACCAGGATTGATGGTCATAGCTGTGTTTGGAGCAGGAGCATAATGTGTGTGTGGTGGCACATAGCAAGACTCGAGAGGGGGACTCCCAGGAGATGGAGGACTGTCATTCTGGTCAGAGTGCGGGTCCTCACTTATTCCACTGTCGCTTGGAGAGGGCGGCCATAACGGAGAACCAGACACAGAGTCGGTCCCACTCAGCAGGGCATTGAAGAAGTCTTCACTACCCTGACCTGGCATCATCATCTACCAAACAAAGACAAAATACATACTACTGGTTGTATTAAAGTCCAGGGAGATTTGCTGAAGGTGTAACTCTGTTAGAAGCATCACTCACATTAGGGTCTTGCATCAGCCAAGACTGTTCACTACGATGTGCCAAGTTCTCATGGCATAAGATGCCATCGTTCTTATCAAAAAGCAGATCCAGCAGTTCTATACCATCACAAGCCTGTTTTGTGAAACATGAATATTTATGTAATTTAATGCCATTTCCTGTGTGGGTAAAAATGAGAGCACTGCAAACAACTGAAAAAAGACCTCAAACATTCTGTCTGAAACATAACACACTTTATTCATTATTTAGAGTTTTGCTGTAAAGATAACTCATGCATTTTCTGAACTTTGGTCTTTGGCATACGTGACACATCTGGGCTAACTAGATCACAAAAGCAACACAGTGTTTCTCAAACTATGTCATTGCATCCTAAATAAGAGCTACTTACTGGTTCTGAGTTGAAATCCATTACTTGTCCTGTCAAGGATACCTCCAACAATCCAATTATAACTGTATGAAGTCGTTAAAAAAGGATAATAATAATAATAATAATAATAATAATAATAAATAAGCAAACAAACAGCTATGTAAGCTACTCCCTTGTGTTTTAGTCCTGCCTTTGTCTCTATCTGATTTCAATATGGGGACAAAGTTTAAACTCCAACACTACAATCTGATCATCAGGAAAACCTCTGGCATCCCATTGGCTACTACTAGGTGACGTATATCTTAGAGACAGCATAATGAAATGCCAAATAATATTGCCAGAAAAAAGAAACAGATAAATAATGTAATACCAATTAATTATTTCAGCAAATTACATACAATAGTTTATTATCTGATTGCATAATAGTACTAAATATGTGAAAAGAGCAAAATACTACTAGATTTTGGTTTTAATACTAAAATAGTACCAAGTTGCATGTTTTTTTTTTTGACTCAGATCTTTGGTTTGGGTTTTGTCTGGATGATCACACTGTTCTTCTGACCTGCTCAGACCAAAGGTCCTTTTTTCTTTTTTTAAATTAGATTTGATAGCATGACCTTTAACACAGTTTACCTCACCTGTTATATATTCACCTATTACATAACATTATCACATTATGCAATTTTGTTGGCATTTATTATCATTTTATTATGATACACTACCATTTTATTGTACTTTGTAGAAACGTAGGTCATAAAACATACCGAAAGACATGATGGTGAATATCATTACTGTATCTTATATTACCATGGTGTTATATGGTAACTGTGTTTATTGTGACTATGACACACTTTTATAACTCACCTCCTGCCATTATTGTCTTAACACAGATGTTATCGTTTTTTTATTGTGGTACTTTGTTAATGATGTCACTACTAACATATATCTGGCTATATCTTTAAACTATTATTTGATAGTAGGTTGATATTTGATATAAAAAAATGGCTTTTCCCCCAAGTGTCCATAACACATGTAACTTGTTAGTTTATTTTATGAGGTTAATATATTCCCAAAATCCTTTCTTTTTTTATTACAAATTACAAAAATGACAAAAAAGGAATTTTAATGAAATTAATAACAAATTTTAGTGTGGCACATGCAACATCAATTCTTTAATCAACCAGTTCTGTCTATTTTTAAAAGTTTTATTTTGTTCAATTGTGCATAATAGAACTACAAGGACAGCATAATGATTCTGGTGGTAGTGAAACTATGACCATTTATTACAATTAACATATGGACATTTCCACCAAATAACTATTTTCACTATTAAAAAATAATAAAGACTAGGGTACATTTAGACTAGGCAATGCATCTACTAGCATTTTTTTGGGAAAAAAGGAAATGCCAAAGGAAAAACACACAGACATGGAGAAAAAGACAGAGAAGCTCTACATATATTTTAAGAGGAGTTTATAATTCCAGTGGATTCCAGGAGTCTAGTCACACACGGAGCTGTGAAGTGACACTGCTACCTGATTTAACTTTAGTGAGTACTCAGTCAGAGTTGTTTGATTAGATCAAAGAAGCATTCCTCCATATAGATTTATGGTGTTTAAAAGATTTCAGCCAAGTTTTAATTAAACATTAATGTAACCCCGAACAAGCATGTTCAGGTATGAACATTCATTAGTAAAAAAAATGCTAAAATAGCTTTTTACTAAGACTCCTGATTAAATATTTCAAGGAACGCTGGGGTGTATGCTAACTTGATACACTTTTTATGAGTCTAATCATGGTTAATGCAATGAAATCTTTCAGTGGACGATTTCATGGTGTGAATTAAAATAGTCAGCCATAGAACAAGGTCATACACATAGAAACTCACAGAAAACAATGAACAGCTTGGTATGCAATGAATTGTTGATACTTTGCATTGAAGTTCAGTGTGGAAGTGGCTTAAATAACCTGGATGTCACCCTTCACTCAGAGACTGTTCAGTATTCGGAAGGGGGCTCCCTCTGGTAGGGAAGTTGTAAAACTGCAGGTGAGGTCTTTACAGTACTCCCCTTCTAGGCACACCTCCAGGTGTTCTCCTTCGGGGGTGACCTCGAGGTCTTGGTGAAGGACAATTCACGTGTGCTTGGTAAAAATTGGAGATTATGGAGGGGGTCCAGGATGTCATTGGGAGGAACCCATGATCTTTCCTTGGGGCCATAGGCCTCCCAATCTACTAGGTACTGGATCTGGCCCCCTCTCCTGATGGAGTCCAGGATGTCATGGATGAAGTAGGCTGCTAATCCCTCAATCTCTAGTGGTAGCGGGGGGTTGCAGTCTGTACTCTCAGTGGTAGGGGAGATGTGGGCTGGCTTGAGATGCGTGGCATGAAATGATCAGGAAATTTGATAACTGGATAGAAGCTGCAGTCGGTAGGTGACAGGGTTTATCTGTTGTAGTATTTTGAAGGGTCAAATATAGCATGAACTTGTGTTTTTGGCATGGAAATTTTAGCTTCCAATTCTTTGTTGATAAGCACATCATCTGGCCAGGCTGGCAGGGTTGGTGGAGTCTTCTTCTTTGGTCAGCCTGAAGACACCAGTGTCAGAAGGCTTTATTCAGTCACATGTGAGCACTCTCCCTCATATCACGGCTCCTATGGAACCAGTTAATATGTCCAACAGAGGAGGCTGCTATTGCAAAATACAATGGAAGGGTGTGAGTGAGGTCAGTCGAGGAATACAAAATGAAACTTAGATGTACTCCACCAAAGGCAAGGACTTTGATGTTTTGATGCTTTTGATGTTCCATTGATGTTTGTCGTGGCTGTAGCAAGATTCTAGATTACGTCCAAGATCTTCGTTAAGGCATGCAGCCTGGCCATTGGACTGGCGGTGGTAGGCTAATGTCAGACTGATGCAGGCTGGTAGCAGGAGACACGGTCTTCAGGGAGACCGTAGGACCAAAAGAAGAGAGCTGTGGCAGTCGCAATGTGAGACCTTGTATGATAATGTATGTCAACTGCAATGTGAGAGGACTCAAGAAATAGAGCTGCCAGCTGATGGGACGTCTAGAACTGGGCACAGATGCGACATGCCTAGACAAACTTTTTGACATCCGTAGTCAGTGTATACCACCAAAAAGCATTTTGTATTAACATTGTGGTAAAGGAAATATCAGGATATCCAGAGCTTGGGGAGGAGTGCACATATTTCACTGGTTCTTCGGCAAAGACTTGTGAGCACATTCTGTTGTTTGGAGGACAAACAGGCGTGGAGCTTCAGTCTGTTGGGCCCATTGAACTTTCTCCATGTCCCAATGTACAGGGGCAATGATGACTGAGGGTGGCACTTTGATATTCTTGGTCCCCGGCCTGTATGTAAGTGTAAAATAGAAGTGTGTGAAGAAGAGGGCTCATTGGGTACTCCCCTCATTGGGCCTGGCAGGGGTTAAGTCGCTTTGTGCCACCGGCACACCCACTAACTTTGTGTCGCCGGCGTCCAGAGCTTTACCACATATTCAGCAGCTGTGTCTGTCCCTTTGCAGAAGCTGAACAGAGACCTCCTTACCCCTGCAGGATACTCAAACACATCCTGGATCAGCTGTGCAAAGTAGTAAGCCGTGCAAATGTGTGACATTGCCCCTGGTGAGCGATTATAAAAAACACAATCCAAACAAGAGTAACTCGGAGAAACAGAACAAGATCAAACACGTAGAAACTCACAGAAACAATGAACGGCTTGGTACACAATGAATTATCAATGCTTTGAGCCAAAGTTCAGGGTAGAAGTGGTTAAGTAGTGGGCTCCCTCAGGCAGGAAGGTGGTAGTACTGCATGTGACGTTGTTACATATTCTAGCTACTTTTTATATTCCTAAACTTTTTTCATTATATGAGTTTTTATTTGCACAGACAATTTTGCTCCAAGTTGAAATTATTTATAGGTCTAGATGTTTCAGGGACCAGTGACCAGCCTAATCAGGTAACATCTATAAGAACACAATTAATAGTTTGGTTGATTTCCACTATTGAAATTATTTTTTAAAAAATCATGAAAAATCTGGCTATGCTTCACGGCATCCATTTTGAGAACCACTTCAAGAATTTTGCACTGATTATAATCTGCTGCTTTTTTTAATATTTAAGCACATCGGATCTGAAATACAACTACTTCAATCTATCCTCAATCAAAGCTCTTTGGGGAAATTATAAAAGAATTCTTCTATAAAGACGTGTGGTTTTCAAAAGCTGGGCTTCATTATAATCTTCATGAAAAATTCATGCAGCCCTGAACATGTTTGTTTAGCTATTAGCATTAATGCATCCCCGTGTTAAAAGAGCTTGTAATAATTTTTTTGTTTTTTTTTTTCAAATTTTTCATGCTATGTAGTATTCTGGTGTCCTTAAGGATTTTTAAGTTGCTATCTGATAGTGTTTCATCTGCAACCCATTTTGAATGCTAAAAACATTTAACTATCCAAAAACACTCAAAGAAAGCTTGGAAGGATTTGTTATGTGGAATTATCAGGAAATTTATTAGCTTCCTGGCAGATGCCTTTTCTTTCAATGTTCATTCTTCTGTCTCAGCTAATTATAGCCTATTAATAGTGAATGATAGCTTATTGCAAAGCATTTGCAGTCTTGTCTGATTTACTTCTACTTCCAGGTTACATTATCAGGGGGGGTTTCTTTAGTATTCAAACCAAAAAATGTTACGGTATGAAGAGAGTAAAATTTCAGACATTACAATGTACCATTCATAATTAATGACCTTCCACTGATGACATACAGGCTGTCATAAGGTTAGTCCTAGCTTTGAATGATCTGCACCATTTTTTTTTAAAAAACACAGGACCATTGCCTGAATAAATACTATGGCAACCCTTCAAAATACAGTTTCACTGGTAATGGTAATTTAATGAAAGAAACCGGGCAGGGAAAATCACTACTGACCCTTCGCACCCTGGACATAACCTCTTTCAGCTCCTCACTTCTGACAGGTGCTACAGAACTTTGCTTACTAAATCTGCCATACACAGGAACAGTTTCTTTCCCCAGGAAATCACCCTGATCAACAACTCACCATAATTATATTCACTGCTTCTTATCATAAGTACTGCATTATCAGGACTGTCAGTCATCAAACCATCTGTATATTACACAGTACTGCTGCTGTATATTGCACAAAAAGCATAATATTGCACAATATTGTTATTTGCACTCCCACACTTTATGTACATAACTGATCGTTCATATTCTATATTCATATTTTATACTCATTCTGTCCATATTGTATCTCATCGTCTACATTGTTTTCTTGTATAGTAAAGTGTTATTTATGTCTGTACCTTTGAGAGTTACAAACTGGAACCAAATTCCTTGTGTGTGTGTCAACATACTTGGCCAATAAATCTGATTCTGATTCTGATTTGTCATGACTCTTTTCTGCCAGAACATTAGAGGTTTTTTTGGCAGCATGTAATGTTGTGTGCTTGTGTTTTATGTTTTGCTGTCATGTGTCTGTTTCCCGCCTGTATTCACCTGTTCCTAATGGAACATATAGCTGTTAATTATCTGTTAGCTGTTAATTATCGTGCCTATTTATCCCCTCTGCAGTGCATGTGGCATCGTGGAGTCCTAATCTCTAATTTGTCCTTGTTTTTTTCAGTGTTAGTTTTCTATTTATTTTGCCATTCCTTGTACCAAGTTTCCCATGGCTTATTTTCCTGTCTATATTTCATGTTATTTTTGTTAATAAATTGAGTCACTTTGTTGTCTCTGCACTTGGGTCTGGTTTTTATTCCTGCCATGGCAACTACCACTCATGACAGAATGAACCAATTGGAAAACTAATGTAATAGTAACCTGAAAAATTCAATTTATACATATGACAAAACATAGCAAATATTTGAAACAAATTACAGTCATACATTTTATTAGGAATGCTTTTACACCGGACATTTCTCATTTGAATAAACACCAGTAAATCTGTTTTCCTGTCCAGCGTTAGTCAGTGTGCCCATTGTAGCCTTGATCTTTTTGGCTTATCCGGATGTGCATTTCTGCTGTTGCAGCCCTTCCCCTTTATGGTGTCACATGACAGAAGTAGAAGAAGTAGCCTTTATTTGTCATATATACATTGCAGTAAACATAGCACTGCTTGTTATGAAGCCAGGGTCAGAGCACAGGGTTAGGCTCCCACAAAGTGGACAAGGTTAGGGTCCTTGCTCAAGGGCCCAATGGTGGAAATTTGGTGGTGCTTGGGCTTGAACCTCTGACATTCTGAGCCTTTTACCATTGAGTCACCTGTGCTGTCTTTTTTCTTCTCACCATGGTTGAAAAGATTGTCTATTTGTGAAGAGGATGTGAATCGGCTCTTTCAGAGACAGAAGACAAGGAAAGCTCCTGGCCCAGAAGGGGTCTCCCCCTCCTGTCTCAAAGCATGTGCTGACCAACTGGCTCCTATCTTCACCCATATCTTCAACAGATCACTGGGCCTGTGTGAAGTCCCCTCCTGCTTAAAACTCTCCACAATCATCCCAGTCCCCAAGAAACCCTCCATCACTGGACTGAATGACTACAGACCTGTCGCTCTGACATCTGTTGTCATGAAGACCTTTGAACAGCTGATTTAGGCCCACCTAAAGACTGTAAAAGAGCAGATGATGGATCCCCTACAGTTTGCCTACTGAGCAAACAGGTCAGTGGACGACGCAGTCAACATCGGACTACATTACATTCTGTAACACCTAGACTGCCCAGGGACATATGCCCGGATTCTCTTTGTGGACTTCAGTTTGGCTTTTAATACTATAATTCCAGCAGTATAAATATTAAAACTATGAGCTAAAATCTGAGCCAAACAAGACATTCTCTTTGTCAAATCTGTTTGTCCTCTCAAGCATTGTCTCAAGTGTTGCTGCACTGTAAGCTTCCGGCAGTTTAACAGTGACCTGGCAAAAATTTCAAGGACAACTGAGGATGAAGAAAAAAAGCACAAATGCATTAGTGAGGTTAGCTGAAGTCCATCTGCAGGCAGTAGAAACTTCTGAAATTATGCATCCTAGACCGGAATTCAAAGCATGACGTTTAGGAATTCAAAGAATTACTTTTTATTCTCTTTTAGGGAAAATAAAAGTGCATTGAATATTCAAGACAGTTGTGTACACCTCTGTGTTTACCACTGTGTGTATCACTCTGTGTTTTGGGAAAAACAATGTTAAGCTCATCTAAGGGTGCTGTCTTAATTGTTATGTGTAAAGCAACACATAACAATTAAGACAGCACCCTTAGTTGAGCTTAACTGCTTAGTTCCAGGTGAGGGTGTGAAAACACTGGAGATTAGACAGACAAAGTTAGATGAGTTTATGTGGAAGTGAACTCGGTAGCTCCAAATGAACGCTAAAACATCTGCCACTCATACTGTGGTCTAAATGCAAAGAATAGAAACAAAGAACTCACATGACCTTGAACTATAGGGATAACCAGGGGTTTTACAGAAGTAGCAGTTATTGTGGTATTGCAGGGATTTGTCTGTGCAGTAAAATTTTTATTAAGGTTAGTATTAGATATAATTGCGGTAAACAAAAAATGTGAGGCAGTACATTTAGCGTTTCTGTAAGAACTCCATTTCAAATGGAAGATGTACTGTTTTCTCAGTGAAAAGAACACTAAAAGAATCAAGCAGAATCTATGAAGGCAGACATCCTTAAAAAATTTGTAATAGGCCAGAGCCATGCAATTGTAAATGGTAAACAAATGCACTCTTCATGAGAAAATTAATGTGGAACACAGATGAATTGAAAAGGGTGCAAATACCTTTGCATGTTTTAAAAGTAACAGTGTCAATAAAAAAAAAAAACTGTGTGCATTCAGTGTTTTACACAATGGATTCATTTTAATAAAGATGGGTCAGGGTTATGTTAAAAGTGATGCCTATATAGATCTGCATGTCCTTTACATAGCAGTGAAAGAATGTAGAAATAGAGAATTAGATGGGCAAGAAGAAGTATGTAGTACCAAGAGCAAAGCTGTGAGGAAAAGTAACAGAGGAGGATAATGAAATATTTCCTGGAACTTGGAAAACAATGAGACAATCAGGACCAGGAGTGCAAATTCAAGTGATGATAACTGTTGCAAGGCATGTAGTTAGCATGTCATGTGAGACAGTATCATTTGCAGAACACAAAACAATAAACAGTAGAATGCTAAGCTTCCCTGTATCTGCAACTCCCAGAGACCACAATATATGATGGTCCAGTGTCACCATTGGGAGGTGAAGGCAGATACAAGACAATAGGCAGACAATTAATGAGTGATTAGTGAAATATCCCATGCTGGGGCTGATGGATAGTGCACTCCTTTGGTGTTACCATGCCATGGAGTTTATACAAGCTGCATGAAGCATGATATATTTGGATCTGCAGGATGAGCACACTTGATTTTTTTGAGATAAATTAACTCACTTGGATCCAGGCCCAAGATTTTAAAATAGAGATAGCAGCTATTTGATTGAATATTTGATGGACTGTTTTTAAGGTATGCAGTCGAAAGCAGCACCTGCATGGTATGTTAAAGCTGTTGAGGTAATTCAGAGGGTAAGAAACAAAGCAGTAACAATATATTTCAGATGAAAAACATTGACTAGAGATGGGAAGGAGCATGAGGGGGAAGAAATTTATGTAGATTTTTGAGTCACAGTTGAGTCACACAGTTTGTCAGTGCCTGTGACAGCGGTTCCAGGCTTCTGGGTTTGTTTGTATTATTAGAGAGGAGGCTTTTTAGCCTATAAAAGCACACTAGGGGAAAAATAAGAACAGCTTGCAGCAGCAACTACAGCCCTATACTTTTCTTTACCCTTCACTGTGAAGGCTGTAAGCTTTCTTATGAAGTCTTTTTGAACAGTTTGTGAATTTTTCCATACTAAAAAGAGAAGAGTGAGCAAAACCAAACTGGATTTACTGGCCACTTTCTCATAAACTATAAAGTTACAGATAGCTAGATAGGAACTCAGATGGAGTAGTGTCAAGCATAGATAAAGAACTAAAGTCTAAGCTAGAAGCATCTTGGTTAGAGCTTTTTAACACAATGCACAGACCTTTTATGACCCAGGGCTTAGTGAAAAGTTTAGAAAAAAATATAATTAAACAGTAAACACTATAGCACTGATTACATACACATATAATTACATGCAGTTTAACATAAGTCATCACAGTGTCTCATACATACTAAATACAAAAATGGGATTAAACTGTTATCTTGTGTTGTTTGAAAAATGCCGATATGCATAGTATATAGAGTATACTGTCATTAAAATCTTGTGTTAAAAGTTTTCATTTTTTTTAAATCAGATTAGAAATTAACTTGGTGAATATATATAGTATAGTATATATATATTACCATTAATAGCAAACTTAATATTTTTGAGTTTGATATTAGTGGTTATTAAAATATTATAAAATAAGTATGATTATTAAATTATATTAAATATATAATAATATTGTATAAGGTAAATAGGTGGATACTGTACTCCAACATTGGTGCTATATAGAAATAACATTATTATTATTATTATTATTACTATTAAATAACTTCAAATCAAGGGGGGCACGGTGGCTTAGTGGTTAGCACGTTCGCCTCACACCTCCAGGGTTGGGGGTTCGATTCCCGCCTCCACCTTGTGTGTGTGTGAAGTTTGCATGTTCTCCCCCTGTCTCGGGGGTTTCCTCCGGGTACTCCGGTTTCCTTCCCCGGTCCAAAGACATGCATGGTAGGTTGATTGGCATCTCTGGAAAATTGTCCGTATTGTGTGTGATTGCGTGATTGCGTGAGTGAATGAGAGTGTGTGTGCCCTGCGATGGGTTGGCACTCCGTCCAGGGTGTATCCTGCCTTGATGCCCGATGATGCCTGAGATAGGCACAGGCTCCCCATGACCCGAGGTAGTTCGGATAAGCGGTAGAAAATGAATGAATGAACTTCAAATCAATCACTGTGGTTTACAAAGACGTGAAGTTTAAGACTTCAGATATAAAGTTGCTACAGGAGCAATAGTGCCACCTGCTGATGACTAGTTTTGTTTTGTTGGTTTGTTTGTTTGTTTGTTTGTTTTGTCTTTCAAATTGTACTGAAGTGGCTCATCAGGATTAGAGAAGTAACAATTTAGATTTTCCTGTACACAATAAACTCATCTTAATCCTACATCATTTGTATTCTTATATAACATTTTTTTTTTGTTTATATGGATATAATCTAAGGGGATGTCTGTATCCTCTCTAATATTATATTTACTGTTAAAATATTTATAAGTAAAATATTCTGAGGTAATTTTAGTTTATTCAGAATCTTTAGATACAAATCCCAAACTCCTACGTGACTCCCTACATAGGTGCACTCTGTAGGTTATAAAATAATGTAGCATGTAGTAGACTAGATATTCATTACCATCGTTTGTAGGCGACCGTTTTCTGACGTCGCCACGCAACATTACGTGTGACGCACCTTCGCTATATATTCTTACGCGTTGACGTCAACGGCCTCTTCCCTGCCTATACCCTAGTGAGGTAGGCAGTGTAAAATTTGTGTCTGCTGCTCCACACAGCGAATCCAACAACATCCGTCAAAATGGTGAGTCTTGTGTTTTATCCACCGCTCATATACACTGGCATGGAGTTATATCGTAGGTTCGCGTGGCCATTTCAACGCTGCGAGTTGTTCCAGATGTTTATTTTTCAGTTACCGGGCTGCCATTTAATGCACCGGGAAAGCAAAATGGCGGCCTATTGTGTTTCACCGTTAGGCCTTTATACCATGTCGGGGACGGTTCTGTGTGTCGCGGAATGCTGCGTATAGACGTTTCATGGTGGTCTTATAAGAAAATGTGATGTTTTTGTTTTTGACGGTGTCTAACGCCGTAAATGTTGCTGGGATTCCATACAGTATTTTCTCAGGCGTTGGCCGTTGGCTAACTTGTTAGCCGCTAGTTTTCTTGCTAACCCCGTTTTGACGAAGGGAAAAGGCTTGGACACTGACTGACTGACTGGTATTCCTGAATCTATCTCGCATGACAGGCTCTTGAAGGATTGTACCGCAGTCACATGGCGCTGTGTTCACGTTGTTTGACTAAAACCGCCAGCCGGTCCGCGTGCTGTGCCGCTTATATAGTTACACGTGGCCTGTTACCGGCTGATGTGGCGGCGCACTGCGTTCAACCGGAGAAAATGCCGGCGTCATCAGTTGGAACGAATCATGGTTTTGATTAAGGATTCCTCTTTAGCGCTGGTGTTCTGGTCTTACCGTTTACTATTATCCCCTAAATGCGGGTTCTATCGGTATTGTATTATTTTGCCAATAAATCTGATTCTGTGTTTGCCGGTTACCAGGAATCAGAATCAGAGAGCTTTATTGCCAGGCATGTTTTCACATGCGAGGAGTTTTAGTGACAGAATCTCCACAGTGTAACAGAATGACATGTACAATATAGACAAAATTGTATGTACAGGTGTGAAATGTGCAATTGAAATATACAATATAGCCAATAATTATGATTAATAATGTTGTTCTGTCCTACACGGAATTTTCCCTTCTGGATTGACGCACGTCTAATTGCGTCAGCAAAAACACTTTGGACCTGCACTGCCCTTTTGTAACGTGTACATTGTATTTTATATGCGTTTTATAAATTAGACTTGAGAACTGACAGCTGTATGAATTGCGTTCTGATTTTAACCTGTTTTCCTTCCTCAGGTGAACTTTACAGTAGACCAGATCCGTGCCATCATGGACAAAAAGTCCAACATCCGTAACATGTCTGTGATTGCGCATGTGGACCATGGAAAATCCACTTTGACTGACTCGCTGGTGTCCAAGGCTGGTATCATCGCTTCAGCCCGAGCAGGAGAAACACGTTTTACTGACACAAGAAAGGATGAGCAGGAGCGTTGCATCACCATCAAATCCACGTGAGTGTTTTTGTTCCTGGTCCAGAGTCTGAAGTGTCTGCCAAGTGGTATTTGCTTCATGTTAATTGTCTTGGTTTGTGGGGGTTTTTTTTTTTGTTTTTTTTTACTTATTTATTTATTTTGCAGTGCCATCTCTTTATTCTACGAGCTTACTGAACATGACTTGGCCTTTATCAAGCAGTGCAAGGATGGCACTGGCTTTCTTATCAACCTGATTGACTCCCCTGGGCACGTTGACTTCTCCTCTGAGGTGACTGCTGCTTTGCGTGTCACTGATGGAGCCCTGGTGGTCGTTGACTGCGTGTCTGGTGAGTGCAAAACACTATGCTGAGCATTGTTTGCCCGAAAATGGTTAAACAGGACGATGATCCAGTTTTAAGTTGACATGAAGCCCAGGCCTGACCTGTTTGCTTTTGTAGGTGTGTGTGTGCAGACAGAGACTGTGCTGAGGCAGGCTATTGGTGAGAGAATCAAGCCTGTGCTGATGATGAACAAGATGGACCGTGCCTTGCTGGAGCTGCAGCTGGAGCCAGAAGAGCTGTATCAGACCTTCCAGCGTATTGTGGAGAATGTCAACGTGATTATTTCTACCTACGGAGAGGATGAGAACGGACCCATGGGTAACATCATGGTGAGAATTGCATGTTTTGGGTTTCTGAACTTAAGGGGTGTTAAATCATTGCAACTCTGGCATCTAAGCTCTGATTGGCATTGATTTAAGTAGGATGTTATAATCTTTTCATGTGTAATAATGAATAAATTGTGTCCTGTTAGCATTGCTTAAAGAACTCAACTCTATTGTTTTAGATTGATCCAGTTGTTGGTACTGTTGGGTTTGGGTCAGGCCTGCATGGTTGGGCCTTCACTCTTAAGCAGTTTGCTGAGATGTATGTGATGAAGTTTGCTGCCAAGGGTGATGCCCAGCTTGGCCCTGCAGAGCGCTGCAAGAAAGTGGAGGACATGATGAAAAAACTTTGGGGTGACCGGTAAGGCTTCCAGCTTAAGATGAGTAATTGTGTATTTTGGTTTAATGCACTGTGTGAATTGTGCTGTAACAATTTTTGCCTTTTTAGGTATTTTGACCCTGCAACTGGGAAATTCAGCAAGTCTCCAACTAGTCCTGATGGCAAGAAGCTCCCCAGGACCTTTGCTCAGCTTATCCTGGATCCCATCTTTAAGGTAAGCAGAAACAACCTTGCATTTAAAGCAAGTTCAGTTGTTTTGTATGTGCTTCAGTGATGACATAAATATTCTTCACTTTGACCTGACTGTCTAGTGATGAAAGCCTTCAGTCTGATGTTTTGGCTTATAGACTGCAGTTGCTTCCAGATTTCACTGTTTAAATCTTCAGTTCTTCACTACAGCTTACTTTCTTCACAGGTTTTTGATGCAATCATGAACTTCAAGAAGGAGGAGACAGCTAAGCTGATTGAGAAGTTGGACATCAAGTTGGACTCTGAGGACAAAGAGAAGGAAGGCAAGCCCCTGCTGAAGGCTGTAATGCGTCGCTGGCTCCCTGCTGGAGAGGCTCTCCTTCAGATGATTACCATCCACCTGCCTTCCCCAGTCACTGCTCAGAAGTATCGTTGTGAACTGCTCTACGAAGGACCTGGTGATGACGATGCAGCTATGGGTATGTTTATCCTGGAAGATCATTCAATGTGACTTAAATGCAATTGCATAAAGTGATCAACTCTGATTCATTTTTATTTATTTTGAAGGTATTAAGAACTGTGATCCCAAAGCTCCCCTTATGATGTACATCTCCAAGATGGTGCCCACTACTGATAAGGGTCGTTTCTATGCCTTTGGGCGTGTCTTCTCTGGCTGTGTCTCAACTGGTCTGAAGGTGCGCATTATGGGACCAAATTACACTCCTGGCAAGAAGGAGGATCTTTACCTCAAGCCCATTCAGAGGTTAGTGCTTGTGGGGATTTTTTTTTTATTTTTTTTTTTTTATTTTTTTTTTTTTCCCTCCTCTCTTTTTAAAGCAGTTAAGTGGTTCATTTCTAGGAATATCTTTTGCTGCTTTTTCTGTAGTTGTTAATGTGATTGTTTTACATTAGGACCATTTTGATGATGGGCCGTTATGTTGAGCCTATTGAGGATGTGCCCTGTGGTAACATCGTGGGTCTGGTTGGTGTGGACCAGTTTTTGGTGAAGACTGGGACCATTACCACCTTTGAACATGCCCATAACATGCGCGTGATGAAGTTCAGCGTCAGCCCTGTGGTGAGAGTGGCTGTGGAGGCTAAGAACCCTGCCGATCTGCCCAAGCTGGTAGAGGGTCTGAAACGTCTGGCTAAGTCTGACCCTATGGTACAATGTATCATTGAGGAGTCTGGAGAGCACATCATTGCTGGAGCTGGTGAGCTGCATCTTGAGATCTGCCTGAAGGATCTTGAGGAGGACCATGCCTGCATTCCACTGAAGGTACTACCATGCCCATCACTATATTTTTCACTTATGAATGTGCAGCCTGAGTTGTGAATCATGTCTAACTTGTGTCCAACAGAAATCCGACCCAGTTGTGTCCTATAGAGAAACCGTTTCTGAGGAGTCCAAACTAATGTGCCTGTCCAAGTCCCCCAACAAGCACAACCGTCTGTTCATGAAGGCCCGTCCCCTGGCTGAAGGTCTGCCTGAGGATATTGATAAGGGTGAAGTCGCTGCTAGGCAGGAGTTGAAGGCACGTGCCCGTTATCTGGCTGAGAAGTACGAGTGGGAGGTGACCGAGGCCCGTAAGATCTGGTGCTTCGGCCCTGATGGAACCGGCCCCAACGTACTTGTTGACGTAACCAAGGGAGTGCAGTACCTTAATGAGATCAAGGACAGTGTGGTGGCTGGCTTCCAGTGGGCCAGCAAGGAGGTGAGATTTCTCCTGTTCAAGTTTTAGGTTTTATTTAGAGTCTTAGTTTATTTATCCAGAGTAACTTTCTTTTTTTTTTTTTTTTTCTCCTCACCTGTTGATTCTTCAAACTGCAGGGTGTGCTTTGTGAGGAGAACATGCGTGGTATTCGCTTCGATATCCATGATGTTACACTTCACACAGATGCCATTCACCGTGGTGGTGGCCAGATCATTCCTACAGCACGCAGAGTGCTTTACGCCTGCCAGCTGACAGCCGAGCCCAGACTCCTTGAGCCGGTCTACTTGGTCGAGATCCAGGTGAGGGAGAGCTGGCAGTTGTTAAATTCTTGCTTGGGTTAAAGTGTAGACTAGTGATTGACACACCCCCTTCCCTATCCACAGTGCCCTGAGGCTGTTGTTGGTGGCATCTATGGTGTCCTGAACAGGAAGAGAGGACTGGTGTTTGAGGAGTCCCAGGTCATGGGAACCCCCATGTTCGTGGTCAAGGCTTACCTGCCTGTCAATGAATCTTTTGGTAAGTGAAGCATGAGCATACTGTGACTGCTTTTCCTCCTTTTTTTCTATATTGATTGTTGGGTGTAATTCATTTTTCTTCCCCCACCAAAGGTTTCACTGCTGACCTTCGTTCCAACACCTCTGGCCAGGCCTTCCCACAGTGTGTGTTCGATCACTGGCAGATCCTTCCTGGAGATCCAATGGAACCCAGCACCAAGCCAGCTCAGGTTGTAGCTGAAACACGCAAGCGCAAGGGTCTCAAGGAAGGAATTCCAGCTCTGGATAACTACTTGGACAAATTGTAAAGCTCTCACTAGGGACTGGACTGGACTGTACAGAACATCATGAGCACTATTGCTTGCCAAAACACGATAGAAGTTAACATTAATAAATAAAAATGGTATTGTGTGGACATGGCTGTTTGTCAATTCATGACTGATATGCCCAGACATTTACACCTGTGGTTAAAATGGTATTAAATACACAATGATCAACCTCTACTTTGCTTCCTTACTTGCTTGATTTAAAGCTGTTTATATAGTGTAAGAAATATCTATTGAAAAATTGATCTACTTGAGTTGTTCTAAGATGGTTAAATTTGTATAGAGGGGGTTGGTGTGGCACTTCACTTTCCTTTAAGGATCAAATTTTTATTGTAGGAGACGTGTTTGTGTTAATTCCAAAAGTATATTGTGGTTTAATTGAACCACATCTCAGACCTATGAAGATTTCAGCTGTGCAGCAAACATTGTCGTCTTAAGCAAAGAAGCACACAAGTGTACAGATTTTAATTGAACATACATGATGTATTTACAGCACTTTTACAATGACAAAGAAACGTAGCACATAAGCAATACATACATTCATTTAAAGTTATCCTCATTCAGTTCAAAATTAGAATAGCATTCTGAATGCAAGTGCTCCATCGGAATTGGTACTGAAGATTATCAGGGGCATTTACAGTTCAACACCATTCCTTGTAAACATACTTTTCTGCTATTTTTCAACATTTTTATGCCTCAAAATGTAACAGTCTGTATTTCAAACAAATGTGTATTTTGCCCAAACACGTTTTGCAGTTGTGTCTGAGTCAAAAGTGCATAAGTGCAACTCCAGAATGTCTACACATTACCTACTAGAGTCAAAATGTGGACCCAGTTTAGACCCGTTTAACAACCAAAACTGAAATTCAGCTGTCTGTTACTGAGTGGTAAAAGCTCTAATGACAGCATCTGACCAATAAGATGTCACAATCTGGTCATAGGTTCAGCCTTATGCGATGAGGTGCTACACAGGTAGAAAAACATCCGTACCCAAAGCACAACTGGGTACATGATAGACTTCTCAGACTCTCCAGAACAAAAAAAAAAAAAGAAAAATCATTTGGTTACTGATGTCTACACCAGAGCAGTTCACTGAAAGTGTAATAAGTAGTGAAATAGTCCACACACATCAAACATATCCACATCCATCATTATGTGTAGAAGATGAGCTCGGGAATTTGTCCATCTTCTACTGAAGTGCCGTTGTTGTTTCCTGCAGCATAGCAGAAGGTAAAGCAGGTCTTTGTGCCTGTAGCTGGAGCTTCATGAGTGACTTTGCGCATACCCTTTGTACCATAGTGGGAGTCCGGACCCTACATAAAACCGATGACAATCTCTTATTAATGAATTGAGAATTATTGTTTAAATTGTTATAAACAGTGGGCTCAGAAGACTACCTTAAGTGTTGCGCAGGCAATGTAGTTGACACTAGGGAGAATCTCCACAGGCTCTTTAAACATCACACGGAAGGTGTTAGCCGTGCCGTCACAGCTGAAACCAGTGTCATTCTGCCCCAAGACTGTGTTGCTGTCTGTGTGAATGATCTGTGTAGAAATACTTTTTTCTTCATATTTCACATAGCTGGTTTTACAAGGGCATTTTAGTATCTATAAATAACATACCCCTTGGCATTATTTGCCATGGCACCAATAAGACACTGTTGCCTGTTCAACTTCACCAGCATTGAACAAAATTCTGCTGGTACTAACAGGTCAGGGTCTAAAAATTCTAATACTATACCAAGTTAACACCCTGTTAGCAAAGATTTGGTACAGCAACAAAAACAATACGAGTTGTTTTTGTTGTTTTTTTAATTAAAGTTTCAGGGTAGTGCTTAGTGAAAAGGTAAGTCTTCAATCTTCACTTGAAGACAGCCAGTGACTTGGCTGATCAGAAACCCTAAAGAAGGTCATGAAAGATCCTGTGTCAGTCAAGAGGAGTTTGGAATTCTCAGTCTTTCCTCATGGAGAAAAACCCAACCATTTTCAAAATGGGAAATGCTTGGTGGCTAGATTGATTGATTGGTTGGTTGATTCTTGAGTTTGTAAACAGAACATTCTCCTGTTAAATGTTTTCTGAATTGCCACATTTCCACTCATAACTATATATAACTATATTCAGTTGTTTCTGGAGATGAAAAAAACATTAGGTGCTTTAGGAGCACCTTTTGGATTCAAATAGGACATACAGAGCTTTGCTTACCAAAACTGCCAGACACAAGAACAGTGTCTTTCCCCAGGCAATCACCCTGATTAACAACTCACCATAATTATATTCCCTGCTTCATATCTACTGCATTATCAGAACTGTCAGTCATCACAATACTGTTATTTGCACCACCGTGCACTTTCTCACATTTTGTACATAACTGATCAGTTATATATTCTGTATTCATATTTAATACGTGTACTGTTTATATTGTATCACATCGTCTGTATTGTCTCATATAGTCTGTATTGTCTTATCTTGTATAGTATGGTGTTATTTATGTCTGTACATTTGAGAGTCACAAACAGCTGGAACCAAATTAATTGTGTGTGGATTCTGATTCTGATATTAAGGAGATAGCTTTAGGAGACATATAACAAAGCTACCTTATTAACAGCACTATAATTGACCATAATGAAAAGGAAGAACTACAGTATATAAAGCTACAAATACAAAGATATAAATATTTTTCTAGATATTATTATAACAATTTTACTATTTAACTATAATTAATCTTAAGGAGTTCACTCATTTGGCAATCTGCAGACACTACAGAGAAAAAAACATGAGCACATTTACACCACACCATTATATTTCCTGACATTTGTTAAAAGACCTACCTGGATGTTGACTTGATAGTCAGTTGGACCATGTATGGAGCCATAAAGCCCAAATCCCACCACAAATATCCTGCGATTTACAGAAAACCTAAGGAAAATTTTTGCATAATAAATAATTTATCCAGTGCATCACAGTAACACTTTAAAAGTGTTATCTGCGCTTTTGGGATTACCGGATGCGGTCGCTGGTCCCGCTGTACCCCCAGCGGCTCTCCACCTGGCCAAAGCGTGTGATGCTGCACTCTTTCCCTCGCAGACAACAACGTGGACGATCGATAAACTCCACGTGAGGTTTGGGGTTAACGGTAAAATGCAGGAACAGGCTGACCACCTCTCGATCTGTCAGTATGCCTGACTGAGCTGGACCTGAGACAAACACAAACAAAATTTTATCCATAGTAAATTTGTATGTAAAATAAAACAAACATCTATTTTTGACTAAACTGCACTTAGAGGTTGTGTTTTGGTGTTTTTTGTGGCGCAGTGCACTTTCTTTCCAGGTAGTCATGCTCTTTTTCAGCATTAACAATGTAATAAATATTGAAAATGTAAGGCTTTTTATTTTATAATTTTTCACATAATCTTGTGTGTGAAACAGATCGCTCAAGATCTTTAACAGTCGTTTTATAACGAACAAATGTAAACTGCTTATATAACTATGGCTAACAGAGAGAATATTGTTACCTGCTGCAAACTCTTCTATGGTCATAAGCGGGAAGCGGATGAGGCCGAGGGCTTTGCCCAGCACTCGCCTCTTGTTCTCTGGTGTAGGCTGCAGCTGCTGCCTCTGAGTCTCAGCCTCGGCCCAACGCACCGCTGCTCCAAACAGACGCACCTCTCGCACCCCAAGTGTGTCCCTCTCCAGTACCGCCACCAATGTGTCTAAAAAATACCAATAACTTTATAAAATAATATAATGTACAATGTAACAATCGGGTCACTGAAAAAAAAGTAATATTTCTGTCAACGAGCCATCCATCTCATTTCTGTGTATTTACATAAACTTTAGCTGTCAATAACATTCATTTGTACATCCATCTTTTTTTTCCCAGCAAATCACTTAATTGGAATCTCAAGGATATTCATACAAAATATTCAGACAACACAAAAACTGTAGCAGCTAAATTACAGAGGATCAATGATGAAATCCAGGTATCAGCAAGATCAGTATTACAAAAGCTTATACTGTGATAATGTTTTAAAAATATATTCTGCAGCCCTAAAAAAACACAGAAAAACCCACCAAAACTGTCTGGTATTCAGCAGACACCCTTAGCCAGAGTGACTTACATTTTTATTTCAATTTATACAACTGAGCGATTGAGGGTTAAGGGCTCAGGAGCACCAGCAGTGGCAGCTTGGTGGACCTGGGATACGAACCCATGACCTTCCGATCAGTAGTCCAACACCTTAACCGCTGAGCTACCGAGGTCAATACCTGCTGTAGCTTTACAAGTGTAGTGTTATCTGTCTCCAGAAACATCTTATATTTATCTGATTTGTTTGTGAAGATAGAGAAATACCAAGATGTATCTTTAGTATGGTATACTGTGTTATACAAAAGATAAATGATCCCAATTACTGGGATAAAATATCTAAAGAAAAACACAGTACCACAGAAATGTTTCTGAAATCTGAGTGTTTGGAAGGTGTTTAACTTTCAAGAAACTAACAATAACAATAAAGACAATAATTTGTAATTCATAAAGACAAAATTTGTAATTCAAATGATACTGTAATATAAAATAATGTAATTTATGTTAATGTGCTTACTCTTATATGTTACAAATAGAACAACCATTTCACAGAGACTTGTATGGTGGAGGATCTATATCTACAAGGCTAAGCTTAATGGTATAAAAATAATTTGTCTCATAAATGTTTTGAAGATTTCTTTATGAATATTTCTTCCTGAAGATTGCTAGGGGGTTTTCCCCCACGAAGGGAAAGCAATCAGAACAGAGAACTTTGTAGTTCTGGTTTCTCAGTAACACAAGATGTGTTTGTTGTCTTATTATCTTCATGAGAGAGATAAAGAGAAAATGGTGAGGGAATGACAGCTTACAGCTGCTATAACTAACTTGTCGCGCAGGTTCAACAACTTTACTAACTATAGAAATGGAGAAAAGCAGAAATTTTTAAATAGATAATCATTAGCACATTATCTGTGATTTTAGATTATCCAAATCATTTTAGATTAATTATTTAACTGTCTGCTGCCTAAATTTGACAGTTTACTTATTAGTTTGGGCTACATGTAAACATTCAGGTCTGTCTGAGTGTGATCAGTCTGTAAAATGATAAATACCCAGGTCAATGTCAGTGAAGCCTTCAGCAGCGAGTGCATCTGATGTGTTCTTGTCTATGTTCTCAAGGCAAAGACTGGCAAGCTGTGGCTCGTCAAAGAGCCGTGCCTGAAAATGTAATGAGACATGGTTCTACATAATTAAAAAGCATTTTTACAACAGAGCAGCTGATTGCAAGCTTTGAGAGTTAAATCAGTACTTTTGAATCAGTACATTGCAGTACATTGCTAGTAGTGTAGGTGTTATAATAGTTTGATGTTCTTACACAGCAAGGCTTTGTATATACAATCATCTCAGAATTACAACATTGGTGTCATCTGCTTATAACACAACATTAAACACTTAAAAACTGCTGATGCATGAAGTCAAATCATTCAGCAATAGTTATTGTGACTGCAAAATAACCAAGAAAGACATTAGAAATCAACAAACTGTAAGCAAATGTAACTGCAAACTGTAAGCAATGTAGGTGAAATGGCATTAGACTATGCTATAACTAGTCTATAACTAAAAACGTACATTTGCGTTGTTTGCTACTTAAACAAGGCTTGTTTACTCTGCGTATACACAGCACCATTTTGAATCCAGAGTGGCCGCTGTGTGCTACTGCCACGCCGCCATCTTGAATCAAAGGTTACAGATTAACCCTCAACTCTTACCTGGGTAAGTAACATAAAAGCATTGTCAGCTCGTAGGTTTTTCTTCAGGAACTCAACACAATGTGCCTCGAGTGCAGGCACTGCGTATTTTTTTGCAGTGTACAACGTGGTCATCACTGTCTCTGGCCCAATTTGTACCTCATCAGAGTACAAAAACCTGCAAATGGTGGGAAAGCAGACATGGCTTATATATAGCTATGGATTAAAAGAATGGTTTGATGAAAACATCTAATTCATTAGTTGCCATTAGAAAAAGGTCCTGGTTGATTAGATACATTTGCAGTGGAGTAAATTTTATTTATTTTCACCTAAGCATTTCTTTAGGGCTTCTAAACAGCTTTGAGATTAAAATTTGCCCTCCGTCCCACAGGACACAAAGGCTT
Organism: Tachysurus vachellii; assembly: GCF_030014155.1. Lineage (NCBI taxonomy): Eukaryota > Metazoa > Chordata > Actinopteri > Siluriformes > Bagridae > Tachysurus > Tachysurus vachellii. Next base: position 27,069,492 of record NC_083460.1, read on the forward strand.
AAAAGGTTTCACAGGTGTCCCTTTAACATCTCAAATACTTATAATGGTTCAGTTCTAGGTCTTATTGGAATTTCAACAATTTGAACATATATTACTTAGAAACCGATTGGTGGGGGATGCAAACTTTTGCGCTCAAGTGTAAGCTCTGATCCCGCTTTAACGTCAAGGGCATCTCAAGGGCATGTGAGACAAAAAGATCAGATGTAACACTAATAAAGGTTATTACCACCAAATTATGCTGATGTTCTTACTTAAGGAGGGCCAGAAAAGCAGCAGGTTCCACGTCGGGCAGCTCGATTTCGGTGGATGTTGTGGCCATGCCGCCGTTAAACATGGCATCAAACACTGCGCTCCCAACGGCGAGGGCAAATCTGTCGAGACGCAAAGAGACATTACTATGTGCTGAATAAAAAAGCGGTCTAAATGATGACGACTGAAGGGTTATTTAAAAGTAAAACAGCCTGGTGAATTTTCAGACTCTGGGTATCTGATGCTGCGTGTTCAACCTAAACATCACCCATAAGGCGCAGCCGGACAGAAAGACGCGAAAACGCACAAGAGCGGATTTTCTGCTTGTTTTTCCAACACAAGCTGTTTACAAAATGCCAAATTAAACATGTTAAAAGCGTTTCGTCAGGACATAAAGCTGTTATATTATTGCTTCCGTGTAAACACTTGCTAGCTTCTATCGGCGTTTCGGGGCTCTGTGTTTTCTCATTAGCTAATTTTACATTTTAAGAAAGTAAACAAATGACTTATAGAACTGCATTGGCCCCATTTCGGCCCTACCTGTGCGCAGGAATGCGCTGCACTCCCATCCCCTTCCCCACCAAAAAATGGACGTCGCTCAGCACCTCGTTGTTGAACAGAAACGCGAACCTTTCTTTCACCGTGCTTTTTGTTGCCTGCCAGTTGTAAACGGGTTCACGATACACGAGCACTGAGGCTGGGCTGCCGGGGACAGAGGCCGAGACTGCGGACGCGCCCGCAGACGATGAAGAAGATGAGGAGGAGGAGGAGGAGGACGAGGATGATGAAGATGCCGCCGCCGCCGCCGCGCTGGACGTCGACGTGGCCGTCATGTTCATGTTGGAGGCGGCGCGAGAAGCGTCTCTGCTCGCCGTGTTGTGAGGCGCGGATTGCCGCGGAGGATTCTGCGCGCTCACGGTGTTCGCGGACACCAGCGCGGTGTCTCGATCAAGGCCTGGCGCCTGAGGATCAACGTTCCCCGCGGACCCTGCAGACCCTGAGCCCAGGTTGCTAACGGGTACCGAATGAGCACCGTTGCTCGGCCGAGCGTTGCCCAGCGAGCCCGAATTGGATGGATTTAAACAAGCGGAGCGGCTATTGCTCTCACCCGCGGCCATCTTGCACGGAGAGCACTGCAGGCTGGGCTGGAATAAACGCACACAACAGCGCATAACCAGAAATAGGGCCTAAATGAGCCGAGAGGGCGGAGAGAAATGGCTTCACCCAGCCGTCACTTCACTGTCTTCCATGACAAATAAACTGTAGTGTTTTTACATAAACATAAATCGCCCCATGTTTGTCTCCAGGCTTTAATTAAGCTACATGGTTCCCAGAATTTATGTAATAGAATGATGTATACACACACACACACACACACACACACACACACACACATATATATAACATTTCTAATACATTTCAATTCGCATCCCATTTGAACAAACATGCCACCTCACAGATGAGTAAATCATTTCGTATTTATTTGTTTGTCTATTTTTTTATTATCTCAAAAATAAACACCTGTTTTCAGTACATTAATGATTCATAATGCAATTTTTTTTTAATAATATTTTCATATGCAATAAAAAAAACCTCTTCCTGTAAATATGCATTGTTTTGTATACTTGATTTGATTTGATTTACATGTTTTAGACGAATTAAAAGATTGAATTAAATGAAATCAAAGTCTAGTTCCAAACCTTTACATTATTATTTATTGTTATTATATATATATTTATATTTTAGCTCAGGTTCAACCCGTCAGGATTTACGACAGAAAGTGTGTTTAAAAAAAGTGCTAAATTTTTGTAATTTGCTTTCTAAATGTTGTGTAAAAAAGCATTTACAAACAGCAGACCAAAAAAATTGTTCTTCTTTTTTTCCATATAAATGTTTTTCAGTTTAATTTGTAGCATAAGTTGTTGACAGGCGTCCAAAACTATTAATGGCAACAATTCCGGAAAGGTTATTTACAGGGTTAAAGTCATATAAAGTCTGTGCTCTAAAGGGTGGTTATATTATTAAGATAATAACACGCTTACCGATCAATCTAAAGACGGAAGCAAGCAAAACTTTTTAGGATGTCTGTCTGCTTCTATATGTACTCACCTAGACAGTGAGTGCGCGCGCGTGCGTTTGTGCGTGTGTGCGTGTGCGCCAACAGCGGCCTGTAGTCTCACTGTGTAGTGCTGCCTAATGAGTCAGCGTTTCTGTGTGAAGGCCGGTGGATTGAGACGGACCTCTATGCCAGCGACACATCATGTATTGTCAACACTGCCATCTGGCGTTGTTATTATCTTTTTATTTTAAATGTAAATCCTCTGAAAAGTACCCCGTCATTAGCCATTTGTGAACCTGCCCAAATTCAACCCTCTTTGAAATGAAGAAACTGTTTTATTTCTTAACCAGGAGAGGTTTGAAAGACTCACAGCTAACACGCACCTATGATCCATGTGTCATGCCACCACGTGCGTGCTACTTGGTTTAAAGTGCATTTAATTGCATTCAATAAAAGACTAATAAATTGTAAATAAAAAATGGGTCATCAAATAACGTTGAAATAATTTTTCATGCAACGAATATGTGTTAAACATTATTTGGGGTGCACTTTAAGATACAATTGTACAATAATAATGTACATAATATAATTTACTATATATTTATATAGGGTGCGCGCACACACACGTGCATAATATTAGACTATTTTCCTGTATGCACAAACTGTAGCCTGTGACCACCATCACCTGCTTTTCCTCACCATTTTCCAAATGACGTTCACAGAGATCCCACGCAGGAGTTTAAACCCTAGATCAAGGCGCCTTAGCGACCGCCATTTTCAGTGACATTGGATTAGGACAGGACTTTGACGTGCTCAATGTAGAATGGAGAGGACTGTTAAAAAGGTGCCGCTCCGCCTACTCTGTCAAATCCAATCATCTTTAAGAAGCCCAATCACAGACCAATCATCTGTTGTGTTTCCATCCAAGCGAACCTCGTCGTCCAATCAGCTTTGAGAACACGCCACACACTATTATGCGGTTGTTGATTTGGGAGCCACATCTACTCAGGTAAGCTAAATTGTTGTGCCTCTACCAAGCTATACAAATAAAATTAAGTGTATTCATTTAGAAGCAGGCGGTTTTGGGGTTTTTTCGCACCGCAATCTGGAAACGAGTTCACATCAGTGCTAACTGTTTAGCATTGCTATCTGTTATGCTAGTGTTAATATATGCTCGTTTGCTTGAGCTAGCGCTAGCATTAGCTATTTAACGCTTGCTAACATTACAAACAAGAGCAAGTATTAACTCCGAGACATTTTAATAATCGTTATTACACGACAAAAATGCTTTTTCAGTTAGTGAAAAAAAAACGATCAAGTATATTGACTGTATTGACTAGTTTTAAATAGAAAGGATATTGCCAGGGCTGTAATACAAATCGCTCCGTAGTGAATGCGTAATGCACTACGTAGGGCGAAGAAGCCATCCTGTCTTGTCCTGTGTAGTGCACTTAAACACGGAATGTGGATGCATTTGGCATTAGGCTAAAAATATTTTCGCTTAGTGTCGCTCCAGAATGCATTAGCTTGGTCTGTACTGTTGCCAATTCAGCTGGTTGTTGAATTGTGAGTGATGCTTAAGAAGAAAACTTTTTAGAAAGAAAGCTGAATGGTTAAATCGTTCGTGTACATGATGCTTGCACAACATATCCATTCATTCCCTCTTCTTTGTAGCTGCTTTTACCTGGCCAGAGTCACTTTGGATCTGGAGACTATCCTGGTTGCAAGTTGGGAATACACTCTTCATGCACTGCTAGACTATAACAGGGAACTGGAAACATATGCATTGACAGCTAGGGGCAATTTAGAGTAGCTGTGCCATCTACATCAATGTAAAAGGAAAGTGAGAGGAAGCCAGAGAACCAGGATTGTGAGAACATGCACCAGAGATGTGAGGTGGTAATACTAGCCACTGCGCAACTTAACATATTGTTAATCCTTACTGTTAAGTTAGTTTTGACTTCTTGGTTATGTGTCCCTGAATTCTGATCTCCAATTATTTTATCCTAGGTTCCATAGGAACAGATGAATCTGTAATGGGGGGAGTCAAACAAGAGCAGAGCGATGGTCCTGGATCAAAAGGTTTTCATCATTCAGACTCAATGCAAGAAGAGGTAAGAATTCTAACAAGTCATAAACTTGTCTATGATCTATGATGTTTGAGATACTTGAATTTGTTTGTTATCTGCTTCACAAATACAACTTGCCCAGAACAATAATTCACTCAATGCCCAGCCTGTGAAAAAGCGTGGCTGGCCCAAAGGTAAAAAGAGAAAGAAGGTCTTGCCCAATGGTCCCAAGGCTCCAGTGACTGGGTATGTGCGCTTCCTGAATGAAAGACGAGAACATATCCGTGCCTTGCACCCTGACCTCCCTTTCCCAGAGATTACCAAGAGACTTGGGGCAGAGTGGAGCCGCCTAGCTCCCCATGACAAACAGGTAACTTTCCATTTTAAGTATTGGATCACTGTCTATGCACATCTTAAACATTTGTCAAAATTATACCAGGTTAAGTATTATGTATTTGCATAATCTTGTGAGTGCTTAGCAAATTCTTTTTGCTTGCAGCGTTACCTGGATGAAGCAGATCGGGAAAAGGTGCAATATGCACGAGAACTGAAGGAGTACCAGAAAAGCGAAGCATTCCAGATCACCAGTGCCAAGATCCAAGACAAGAGAATTAAGAAAGGTCAGAATAATTTGCTAGTGTTCAATGCACCATTTGGTGGATGGAGCAGTTTATATTCTTGTTCAATCTGAATTTATGAAGATGTATATTTTCCACTTATTTTTAATTTAATAAAAAATATTGAATAAACCATATGATCCTGGGTTATGAAACTTTATACTCCTAGATCTTCCTTCTGTATTGAAACTGAATGCAAAATGTTTTCTTTTTTTTTGTAGAGGAGTTAACATCTGTTATTATAAATGCCAATAGTTCAGCATCTTCAACTCTTAAGGTATGTTTTAACTGCTGAATTGAACAAAAGATCATCAGTCATGTTCAGATTTTTCTTTCTTGATTTTTCAGTATTTAAATAACAGAATTGTACTTATGTTATACGTCATTTCCTGCATTCTTTACTTCAGAGTTCAGATCTCTCTAGCAGATTCGACGTGCCCATTTTTACAGAAGAGTTCCTCGATCAAAACAAAGGTACAAGCATTATCAATTATACATACATATATATATATATATATATATATATATATATATATATATATATATATATATATATATATATAAAACACTTTTAAACTTGCAACTCCAAGTTTTTTTACAAAATGTTCTATTTTCCCTCACAGCACGGGAGGCTGAGCTTCGGCGGCTGCGTAAGGCCAACGTGGAGTTCGAGGAGCAGAACACCATTCTGCAGAAGCACATAGCTGAGATGTTTAATGCCAAAGAGCGTCTGGAGGCTGAGTTGGGCCAGGATGAAATGCGCACACAGGCTCTGCACCGCCGCCTGCAGGCCATCAAACAGACACTAGTCAACAGCCTGGCTTCCGTGCCCCTGCCAGGTCAGTCACTATGGTGTTTGTTTTGAAACCGTTCAGCTGTACACTGCTGAGATCGAGGCTCGCTCTGATACTGTGTCAGTTTAGTAACAGTAAAAAGTGCTCCAATACCAACATCCCAATCTGATGACAAGACACTACTTTGCTCTGGACATATTTTATGATTAATGATGGCAGATCAGACTGTAAACTGTGTTCTTCAAATGTGACCTGATAAAACATCTTCTGGAATCTTTTAGTAGAAAGCTTCTGCTTGGCCAGCCTGAGGGTACAGAGCAGTATTAAGGAGCACATTAAATAAAAATGACAACAACGTTCCCTGAATCAGTGTAAAATAAAACAAAGTTTTTGCAGGCCAATTTTTTTCAAAATTTGTGACGTGTCTTCCATATTTTTATTTTGTGTAAAACTACTTCTTTTGGCAAAATTGCAAGTACAGGATTCTTCTTTAAATCTGCTACCACTGAAGACACTTATGTAAATACTTTTAATGACACACACATTCGATGCATGTGAATCAAAGCAGGCTTTGTCTGAATGTGTGTTGTGACATCACATTATGTCAAGCTAGGGTTCAAGTGTTTGCTTGATTCTGTGTTACTTTTTGCGATCACCAAAGCCTGGAGGGATTTTTAATAACCACCCCTGAATATCTGTATATTGTTTTGATAGACTACAGATACATACAATGTTGTGTTCTTTTAAAGTTTAGTTTAATAGTAAAGTTTAATACTTTAGAGTAAGACATCAGGAGGTTTAGTAATGATTATAATGGCGTGACTTTCCATTTCTTTGCTGATTTCTTTTAAGATTGGTCTCTTGTTTACAGGCACAGGTGAGACTCCCTCATATGGAACTCTTGACACTTACCTGAGTCGTTTGAGCAGTGCCTTGGAAAGCAGTCCTCACGAGCACCGTACTCTGCTGATCAAGCTCCAAGAGCTGCTGGCTCACTTAGACAGGTATCTTCTTAGTGGTGTAATTCTATG